>NC_084483.1:174313055-174613055 GCF_030035675.1 Rhineura floridana
TCTTAAAATTAAAATTGCTAAAAGGGAACCATGCATAAGTTTCCAGTTTCAGGCACCAGCACCTCCAGATAGGTCTGGGAAAGATCCCTCCCTGAAATCCTCGAGAGCTTCTGCCAGTCAGTGTAGACAGTATTGAGCTAGATGGACCAATGATCTGACTCAGCATAAGGCAGCTTCCTATGTTCCTATGAAGTTGTCAAGAAAAATTTGTACCTAACTATCGTTAACTAAAATTAGATAGGGTTGCCAGGGGCCAGGCAATATTGTCTGAGAGCAGATTTGGCCCAAAGCCATCACTAGACATCCCTGCGCTAAAGGAAACTCAACACATTTTGTTCCACCTCAGTTGAGATAACAGAGAAATAGAAAGTATTAAAATGCTGCTTGGTCCCAAAAGTCAACAGATGCCATGCTGAATAAACAGAAGGCACATATATCTGTTATGTAAGAATATGCTATTTTCCCTATAATTGCTTTCCAGAGTGGACCAGCTTTGCTCTAAGCACATACTAATTCTTACATTTTTTCAAAAGGTATTTCCAAACAACATTAAAATGCCTAGATCAGAGGTAGCCAATCCAGTGCCCTCCAGATGTTGTGGACTACAACTCCCGTCATCCCTGACCATTGGCCATGCTGGCTGAGGCTGGTGGGAGTTGTAGTCCCCAACATCTGGAGGGCACAGGTTGGCTACTCCTGGCCTAAAGTACTCATTAGTGTTACACTTGCTCTAGACCCAGTCAAGCAGCAGTAGTTTAGTTTAGTTTCTTTATACGCTGCTTTCAAGGTGGACTGTACCAAGACCACTCAGAATAAACATTCAAATTAATTGTCACAATACACCATCATGTATGAAGGAGTGATTCATTACAAAGCATATAAAGCAAATTCAAATATGGCAAAGTCAGCATCAAGTTCATTGTTACAATGACATACTGTTACATTTCATTATTGATTTATTTTAATTTAAAATAATTGTACACTGCTTACGCAAACAAAATACAATCTAAAAATATTCATTACAAATACCAATAAAACCAAGCATAGTTACATAATAAAAAACCTTAAATATAAGATAAAATCAGTAACTTTAAAACAATTATTCTGAAGTCTATGAACACACCAACTTGCAGCAGATATAGTTTTTCTCAGTCTGGAATTGTTCATGCACATCCTTAACATGCTGCTTTCAAATGGTCAAGTGGGCACATATGGAGTTAAAATAAATTATTATTATTATTCAATTTATTCATATACTGTACCGCTTTTTACACAAATACACATGTGCTCAAAGCAGTTAACTCCAACAGTCCAAATGCTGTAGCACAACACATAATAAAAAGTATAATCACTACAACATTAAGAAATATATATATATACATCCCCCTCGCTGGATCATCACCTTGTAGTGGTGAGTGGGCTTCCATGTTTCATTGAACCCTGTGAGCGATGCCATCAGGAGTCATGTACTCCCAGCAGGGTCACCCATGGTGGTAAGGTCAAGGGAGAGGAACCAGACAAAGAACGATCCAAGAAAGTCCTGAACGGCAGAACAGGCGGAGGATAACAATGTGTATGTTACAATTACTGTGAAGGCGGATGAAGGCTGCAGCAGATAAAGGACTTCCAATCGTCATGGTACCCATGCCATTGGATCAAAGCCTTTTTCTGTCAAGATTGTGTGTTGATCGTGGTGCACCGATCTCCCCACATAAAACAAATTAACGCACAGGCGTCTTCCATAACAAAAGCTCCATGGCAATTGGCAAATGGCGACGGGGGCAGGACTGTGAAATCCAGAAGCCCCTAGTCATGGTCTGGGACATCAGTGGTGGATACAGATTCAGACAGATCCATTGTTAAAGACTATACTTTGGAAGACAATCTTACTCGGTCACGAGTGATCACCAAGAAGAAGAAGAAGATATATACATCAAGGTATAAATGAGCATAATGCTCAACAACAAAGCCAAAGCAAAAATATTTTAAAAACTAACCCCCAAGCTGATACAAAAATCTCTTCCATTCCCCCGACCCCCATAGCTCAACCAAGAGGGCCAGAAAGTCTTCTGAAAGAAGCTGTGTTTGAAGGCTTCCCAGGCTGGAGGGTGGGGCAAGGCAGGTAGAAATAGCCCTCCCCCGATGACAAACAGAGTCTCTGCCCTCATAGTCCTCCTGAAGGCAGCTCCCTTTTGAAGGCTTCCAGGGCTGGAAGGTGGGGCAAGGCAGGTGGAAATAGCCCTCCCCTGATGACAGTCTCTCTCTCCCATCATTTATGAAATACAAAAACAAGATATGAATTAGCAGTAAATAACACTACATAGCTGACCCAACCCACATATGGCTAGGGCTGGCCTACAGACTAAGGTGCTAACAGCAATCAGAGGTTGAAATAATTTTGAGATCTCAGGAATGAGGGGCAGAATCTTTTCAGCAGGTAGATGGTTCCTGCTGGCTGTTCTCTGTTCTTCTCCATGGAAGCCCTAGCAGCATCATGATGAATGTTACAAATGTAAAATCCTGTGCAGAGAGAGAGAGAGAGCATCTCAGTCAAACTGATTCAAACTTGTGTAGTTCTTGGCACTGGTCCTTTGCAAACACTTAGCTCAAAACCTACAACAGAGACCTGAGAGCTAGTTGAAATTGAAGAAGGTAAGATAATTGGAGTAGGGTTGCCAGGTTCAGGGCCTGAGACTGATCCTGTATCTTTAGGAGAAGAGAAAGTCAGCCAAGTGCAGGTGTTCTTGCAACACTGTAATGGGAAAAACCACAAGGAGGAATTCTCCCTTCCCCCTGCACAACTTGGTCTTCTGTATCTTTAGAAGTTGTGCAGGGGGAAGGGAGAATTCCTCCTTGTGGTTTTTCTCATTACAGAGTTGCAAGAACACCTGCACTTGGCTGACTTTCTCTTCTCCTAAAGATACAGGATCAGTCTCAGGCCCTGAACCTGGCAACTCTAAATAGGAGGATTATGGTATTGTCTTGAAACAGTCATGTACAGCATGGGTGGGCAGATTTCAAGTTTGTTCAATCTTGTTTGGTTTTGGTATTGATTGATTGATTGATTGATTGATTGATTGCACTTGTATATTGCCCCATAGCCGAAGCTCTCTGGATGGTTTACAGCAATCAGGTTTTTTTTACCAGACTCCCTCTCCCCGCAAGATCTACCAACTATGTGCAAAAGACATACTGTCCACATGAAAGAACGGGGTAGCTCTGTACATATTTTGAGCCTAGGGTTGTGTTTTCAGTACCAGAACTAAACTGAGCTCATAGTCCTTTCCAAATCTGCAGTGGCAGCTGGTGGCGCCATGTCAGTGAGGCAGTGGAATCTGCTCCAGGTTTTAGTCTGAACTTTCAAGGAGCAGTCCAAGGTGCTAAAACCCAGAACGGATTCCACTGCACCACTGACAAGGAGCCACCAGTTTGTTAAGGGCCTCCTAACATCTCTTGGCACTCTTAACAACCTACAGTTCCCAGGATGTAGTCATCACTGTTAAAGTAGTATAAGAGTGCTTTAAATGTATATGTAGCTTTAGTTCCTTAAAAACGTGGTAAGTCAGGCTTGCTGTGTTTGGGACCTTCCTGTTCATCCTACTGAGTGGGGCCTTGGACTCTGCCCTGACAGCACCACTGATTTCAGCTCTAGGAAACAAAACACATTTGATCAAAATTAAGAACATAAGAAGAGCCTGCTGGATCAGGCCAGTGGCCCATCTAGTCCAGCATCCTGTTCTCACAGTGGCCAACCAGGTGCCTGGGGGAAGCCCGCAAGCAGGACCCGAGTGCAAGAACACTCTCCCCTCCTGAGGCTTCCGGCAACTGGTTTTCAGAAGCATGCTGCCTTGAGAGCAGAGCTTGGAAAAGTTACTTTTTTGAACTACAACTCCCATCAGCCCCAGCCAGCATGGCCACTGGATTGGGCTGATGGGAGTTGTAGTTCAAAAAAGTAACTTTTCCAAGCTCTGCTTGAGAGGTATGCATTGAAACCAGGCACAAGAAAATGTTGAGCTTCATTGAAACAATTAAGTTCAGAGGCGCTAGCCCTCACTGCCTTTCTTGACAGATGCCCCATTCATTTCCTGCCAGAGAAGCAATTTGAAAATTAAGTTGCCAGTTAAAGTGCCTTTTGTTTCTCTTAAAAGCTGGACAGATATTATCTAGAGTAACATAGGATGAAGAAAGTTAATTCTCACACAAACACCAAGATAGTTTCCACTGAGTGGGGGATGTCAACGCTAGACCATTTCATTCAAAACACATCCAATGCACATTTAGAGTATGCAATCCTCCCCCAAAGAATCATGGGAATTGTAGTTTGTTAAGAGTGCTGGGAAGTTATAGCTCTGTGAGGCGGAAACCACAGTTCCCAGGATACTTTGGGGGAAGTCATGTGCTTTAAATGTGCATTGAATGTGATTTAAATGCATGGTGTGGATCTGCCCAGTGCAGGGTCTGATTCATATTTTTAAATGATCATTGCAAATGCTCATGATAATACTGTTATGCTCACCTAACTTCTTGAAGCAGTAAGACATCCCAGCATTTCCTTTGGAAGAAATAAGCTTTATTGGCATTTTGCACTATTCGTGTTTATTTACAAATATACATGTTGAACATAAGTGGACACATAGATCAAACACTCCAACAGACAGCCAAAGTTTCCCTTTGCTCCTACATCAGCTCTTTACAGAAAAACCCAGCACCCCAAGATTCTTACAGAAACCAAATGCAGTTCTGTGTGGGTGTTTCCAGACTAAACGCTCTGAATGCTACCAAATCATTGCTTCTCTTCTGTAAGCTACAAGTCAAATTGCAATGGGCTTTCCACACCTTAATTTTTGTGTGTGTGCATGCACCATGCTATATTTTTGTCCACACTATTGGGATGGATCATAGCTGTGTGGGTAGGGCAAGGGAAATTCTTCCACTTTCCCCTAATTTCTTCCCAAATGCACAGGGGTGTAGTCGTCCAGGGTCTTGGGGGTCTTAGACCCTTTACTTTTTTAGGAGCAGGGTCCCAGCAGGGTCCCTATGTCTCCAGTGTCCTATGAAGCAATCAGCATGAAAGGGGAATATGATAGCCACTGAGAAAAGTTTTCTGCTTTCTTGTGCTTTCCTGCTGATTAGAGCCAATCAGAGTGAAAAGAGGTGAGCAGCCACTGAGAATACTCTTTTCAGTAGCTAACACTCTGCCTTTACATGCTGGTTGGCTCCTGGGAACATCTGTTATTGTGGCAAAAGGCATTAATAAGGATCTCATTTTCAAACCATCAGCAAAAGGAAAAAAGGGGGAGGTTGTGTGGCTGTGACTATCATGAACCTCTGAATTTGCCATGTTGTTGTTGCTGTTATGTGCCTTCAAGTCAATTATGACTTATGATGACCCTATGAATCAGTGACCTCCAAAAGCATCTGTCATGAACCACCCAGATCATGTAAGTTCAGGTCTGTGGCTTCCTTTATGGAATCAATCCATCTCTTATTTGGCCTTCCTCTTTTTCTACTCCCTTCTGTTTTTCCCAACATTATTGTCTTTTCTAGTGAATCGTGTCTTCTCATTATGTGTCCAAAGTATGACAATCTCAGTTTCATAATTTTAGCTTTGCCACTACATGACTGCAAATGCACCTGTGGGGACTTTAGCTCTGATATGTGTGTGTGTTTTAATGTCTATAAAGCATGGATAAGGGCAGGGTCTACTTTTTATGCTGCCCTCCTCTTCCACTTAGTCTTGTTGTGTGAATGGAACTGCACTCATGCAATGTTTGATACATGTCCCTAAGCTTTTATACGTGCACATATAGGCTGTGCATAAGATGGAAGATTCACAACATTAACACTCCATTAGGTTTGGGGGGGAGGGGTCCAGTGCCATAGCACTAGACAGCAAGTCAAGCCTCTGTGCTTCTTTCAGACTCAGTTTTAGGACTGTCAATCTATTGTTCTCATTCACACATAGAGACATATTAATTACATTACTTCCAGACAGGGGAGGGAGGGAGGAAATGCATGCCCTCTTTTGCCCACCTTCCACAAGTGTTTCCAGCTATGTAGCTTACATAGCAAACCTTACATAACAAAGGAGATACTTAACAGACCTGACCAGGACTATTTACTTAACAAAAGACACTGGTTTGACCATTTTAGCAGTCCTCTTCTTTTGCAGATCCTCCTCTTAACAACTACAGAATCACTGGGCTGGGAGGGATCCTGAAAGCACATTCAGCCCAACCCCAATCCTAAAACTTTAGTTTGATGAGGGTGCAGAAAATTAGCTGCTAGCACCGAAGAATCCAGGTTTATATCAGAGAAGAATGTTTCCCTAAGAATGAAATGGTTCCAAGGTTTAGATGTTTCAGAAGGTTAATTTCATAACATAACATCCCAAGACATTTAGATAAAAAGCTGCCATGTGCCTTGATTAACAGCATGGCAGTTATGCCAAGAAAATCATGAAAATAAAGAAATCAAAACATTCTTCATTTGCAATAGTGACCAAATTGTTATCATACTTCTCAAGTGTGGAACAGCAAATTCCAACCAAGATAAGCAAAACCTTACTAGACCTTAAAACTTAAAAGACCTTTGAAATGGCAATGTAAAGCTGCAGAAGCAGGCAGAAATCTTTATAGCCACTCATTTATTTGTATTTTTCAATCAATCACCTCATGCAACGAGCCTCTAGGTGATATACAATAGAATGTAAAACACATTAAAGCAGTGGTTCCCAACCTGGGGGCTGTGACCCCCAGAAGGACCGAGAAGTAATCCAGAGCGGGCTGTGAACAGTAAAGAAATGAATTTTTTTTTTTTTTAAGTCTTCACTACCTGGACGCTGTCTGCTCCCCACTGCTGCTGCAGATGACACCTCCTCTTTGCACCAAACGAAAGGGGAGGACTTTGTTGAAGCACCAGAGCATCTTTCAGGCACACCAGGGGCAGGCATCTGCCTATACTACACATGGCAGATACCAAAGGAGGCTGAGAGAGGTGCTATCAGGAAGAAGAGGGGATTGCTATCCCGACTCCCATCTCCTTGCACTGCCACTGCTTATGACACCCTTACTCAGAACAAGAGGAGAGGGCTTTTCATGAAGCAAAAAGAAGCAAGGCTGCAAGGAAAGGCTGCTTTCCCCCTTCCTTCCTGACAGCCAGCCTGCCTCCCTTTCTTGACTCCTGCTTCACTGCCATCTCCTTAAAAAAAATATTCTTATTTGCGAGGCCACCCAGATCTCACCTTTGGCCCAGATGGACCCAAGGAGTAGTGAGGAAGCTCAGGACTTGCTCGCCCCCCATCTCTGAGGCTAAGAGTATGTGCTAGTGTCCCTCCTTTCATCCACCTACACTCCGCCCCTCCAATTTCTCTCTCCAAGATGCTGTCCCAGTTGAAGGTTTCCCCCCTCCCACATGCCCAAATGCATGCACGCCTACAGATGCTTGCAGGAGGGGCAGGTGTGTTCAGTGGTGTCACTAGGGTTGGTGTCACCCGGTGTGGCCCGCACCCGCCACACCGCCCTAGTGACGCCCCTGAGGGAGCGCGCACGTGAGATGGAGGGAGGCGGGAGAGAAAGAGCGTGCGGGAGCGAGCTGCAAGGAAGTGCAAAGGAGCCAGCCTGTGAGGCGGCAGGGCAGGCGCTGAGGGAAGAGGGCAGTCGCCGTGCTCACTCCTGATCTCTCTCTCTCTCTCTCCTCCTTGGCCACGCCTGCCACTTCCCGGCGGCGGTGCCTAGGGTGGGGGGTGGCTCTGGGTGTCACCCCATCTCGTGGTGTCACCCGGTGCAGCCCGCACCCACCGCACCGCCCTAGTGACGCCCCGGGTGTGTTTCCGTGTGTGCATGTTCTGATTTGTCTTCTGCTCCACTCTCATTCCCCAAGTGTACGCTAACCAAGTTATCAGTTCTGATGGTCATCCCAAGGCCTAAAAGCACTAACACCCCCTTCAACCTATTCACCCTTTTGTCTTCACAATCTAGCATCTTCACTGCTACTACATTGCTGCTTCTTTTTTATTTATTATTATTATTGTTGTTGTTATTGTTATTATTGTTTTTTATTATTATTATTAACAACAACAACAACAACAATAATAATAAAAAGATCAGCAGGTTGGCTGAGGCTGGGGTCCACATACTGCAGCTGAAATGTATTTCATTATTGCATTTACTTTTCCTCCAAGTTGCTCAAGGTGGTGCTTGATGAGACTAAAGGCCCATCTAGTCCAGCATCCAGCCAGATACCTACTTATGTCTCCTACCTGATCCTTTTTTTAAAAATTGGAGAAGACTGAAATCAGACCTCAGGCCTTCTTCATTCAAAGCATGTTCTCCACCTCTGAGCTACGGATCCTATCCTGACTGCAACTGTTAGATTGCCCGAATCTTTGGTCTGACTCAAGGATGGGGAACCTGTGGCCCTCCAAATGTTGTCGGAACCCAGTTTCTGTCATCCCTGACCATTGGCTGTGCTGGCTTGGCCTGATCCCTGATGGAATTATTGTGGAATTTGTGTGACAGCCAAATTCCCGTGATAATTGTCCTCTTGCTTACAGCACTGAAATTAAAGAACTAGGGAAAGCAAAAACAGAAAACAGGACATTCTTTATGTGGTTTTCCAGCAACCTGGGGCTAAGAAGGAGTTGCTGGCCAGGAGTGAGAAGAGGAGAATGCTGCCAGAGTTTTCTGTTCCTTCCAGCAAACAATTTGTCTGACCTCCCTTTACCCTGGCAGCTGCCGAGATCAAAGGGGAAGGGGAGCTGTCTCCCGCCTGCTACCCTTCTCTCCCGTGGGGAGGAAGAAAAGGGAGAAGGTAGGTGTGTGTGTGTGGTATGTGTATGTGAGAGAGAGACAGAGAGAGAGATGCTTCACTCTGAAACTGTGCCATTAGTCCTTTCTATTAATATGACATGTCGAAGCAGTTTGGAAAGGATTTGAAGCACAAATTGCTATCAGACTGTGTGGGACATCTGCCACAAAAATGGGAGCAGATGGTAAAAGGCAATTGGAAGTAAAAATGAATCTGCACCTAATATATATACTGTATATCCATATCTCTGTCTGTCTATATAGCTACATTTCTTTCTATAGGCACTTCCAGATGACCTGTTTATTGAGCATTGATCCTGATTTGTTTGTAGGGAGATACAACTACATTGGCTATTTAATGAGCATTCATTCTGATTTATTTGCAGGGAGGTTAAATGACGTTGCATCAAAGCAAGTGTTATCCCACACATTCGTTCTTGCAAATGTCTGATCTTTTGGGGAAATAGGTTTGTTGTGCAAGACCTCCCAACCAACTATAATTGCACACAAACAATTTGCCAGTATGTGATTGAATCTCACCTGAAAATAACAGTCTGGAAGTGTCCTATATTATTGTTATTGTTGCCTACCCTTCAGCATGAGATCCCAGGGTTGGTTACAACAATATAAAAATATGTTCTGCAGTTATTAAGCATACTCCCCAACCTGTCTTGGGGAATGTGCATATATTGCCTGAATTCTGTACATTCTCTGGCTGTTATGCATAAATCCCCAATGGGTTTTGGGGATTGTGCATATCTTGGCTTCATGTTGCACATTCTTTGGCCATTATGCATAATCCCTAACAGGCCTTGGGGAACGTGCATATATCAAAAGAATTTTGATTTACTAGGAAATGTGCACAATTCTGTCTTCATGTAAGGATTATGTACATATTCTCCATGAGGTCTGGTGAATGTGCACAATGGCTGGTTATTGTGCACATTAACCGCTGACCTTACATTCCCTTTAACACACTAACACACTCTCTCACACACACACGTGTCAAAGCCCAAGGTAAAGAGGTGCATCTTTAGCATATGATAAAAACTACATATTGTGATTGCCAGATGCACCTTTGTGGCAAGGGAATTCCACAGCTTAGGGCTGCTGCAGAGAAAGTTCTTTCCTGGCCTGCCAGTCCTCTGAACGTCTGAGGGAGGTGGAGCTACTGAGAAACCTTTGCAAATCTGAACTTCTATAGTGAAACAAGCGTTTGAATTGACCTTCGCACATTCACCTGAGAGCAGAAAGCTACTTGTAACCAAATAGTTGTGCCCTAAATAGGAAGCAGTTGTTCTTGTTACAGCCCAAGCTGCAATAGAATTAGGAATGGAAAGATCTGTCAATTTTGGTTCTCTCAGTTCAACAGCATTTTAGTATGAGTTTCTCCTAAACACATTTTTGTAGGCAGTTTTGACTAGCTTATTCATTTTTGCAAGCAATTTCTTGTCACATACTGCATTTTTGCATGTTATTTTCACTCATATATTCACTTTTATAAACACTTTCCCCTAATATATGCAATTTTTATAAACATTGTTTGGTTGGTGAACTGCATCACAAAACTTGAATTCAAGTGCAAATTTTGAAGGATGGCTATGTTTTGGTTCTCATATTGTTTTGGAAAGTGTGAATTTGATATATTTGGCTTGAAATGCAAACTGAATCAAAATTCTCACCCATCCTTAATTAGAATAACCTTAAGAATTGCCTTTTAGGGTTAGGCTTGTTTTGGTTCCAGTAATAGCCAGCCAGATTTCTCTGGAAGTTCACAAGCAAGTCATGGAGATGATTGGCTAACAGAGGAAGGGGTGTAGCTCAGTGGTAAAGCATCTGCTTTGCATGCAGAAAGCTCATTCCCCAGCCTCTCAGAGAGGGCTAAGTGAGTCCCTTGGGTGAAGCCCTGGAGAATGGCTGCCAATCAGTGTCAACAATATTGAACTAGATGGATTGATGGTTTGGTTCAGTATAAACCAGTTTCCTATGTTCCTACCCTCTGTTGTTTGTTCCCAAACCCTGAATATGGCAGTTCCAATTTGCATTTGTGGCTTAATAGCTTTAATAGATATCATCTTCAATGAAATTTCCTTATTTCCTTATTATGCTTTTAGGTCTAGGGTTTCAAAACGATGGTCCATGGACCACCAGTAGTCTGCAAGCTTCACTCAGATGATCCATGATGTGGGTGAAGACAGCAGATGACACATCCAATCCATCATAAATATTTGTATTCTTTCTAATTGTAATTTTATTGCTTCTTTTATTTCTTATACTGCATTGTATTGTATTACAATTTGAATTCTATGGAAAGCATACAGCATCCAGCACAGCATATTACAATTGTTACAACAGGCAGAAAAGTCATTAAGTGATCGGCCAAGACCCTCAGCAATTTTCAAGGGGTCCATGGGGGAAACAAATTGGGGAACCACCATCTTAGGTTACAGGAAAGGCCATTTGCCACAGTTGACAATACTAGGCTAAATGGACAAATAGTCCAACTATTAAAACAGTTCCCTGTTTTAAAGACAATGCAGCATCATTTCTGGGTTCCAACAGGATGTCTGAGAAACCTCCACATGGGGGGGGGGGCACTGTGGAAGCTCATACATAAGAGCCACCATTAAATTAAAATAAAACAAACTAACACAACAGAGTTAGATGATCCTTCTTTTCATTGCTAATTTGACAGCATAATTCATCCTCCACTACCTCAAAACTAGGCAGAACTTCATATAATTTCACAAGCAGGTCTGAGATGTAAAGAGAAAACATTGTAGTATTTGCTGTTCCTTGCATTTATCTCAAAACTATATGGCTTATTACATACAAATGGGATATGCAACAAAATTATTGATGATGATTATTAATTTATTACCCACCCTTCACCCTAAGGTTCCAGGGTGGGTCACAACAATTTAAAATACAGCATTACCAGGCCTGAGGTTTCCCACTCCTGTGCTAGAGTCTTCCATTCATTCATTCTAACCATAGTACTATGAGACAGAACATCGATATTCCCATTTTGCAAATTCAGAACTAAGACTGAGATACAGTGATTTAGGATTATATTTAATGCTAGTCCTACTCAGAGTAGACCCACTGAAGTTAATAGACATGACTGACAGGTTCACTACTGTCTATGAGTGTATTCTGAGTAGGACTTAGTTACAACCTTTAGGCTACAATCATAACCATGTCTACTCAAAAGTAAGTCCCACTGAATTCAGTGGGGTTTACTTCGAGGCAAACTGGATTGCTGATGGCTGTTTTCTTATACACGTATAGGCAAAGGGAAAGAAAGTGCATCTATATACGTTGCAGTGTCCAAAGACTGCTCATATCTATTTTACTTGAAATTTTACTTGTAATTTACTTTTATCTTGGAAACTGGCTGCCTATCAGTGCTTGTCAATATGTGACTACATAGCAATATAGATATATGCACAACCTTCATATATAGTGGTGCACATTTTCTTTTCTTACGTTCATGTATACAAGAATTGGAAAAATGTTATGTGTCAAATGGCCCTTAGTGAGCTGGGATTTTAACAGAGTCGTACAATCTTCAAACCCCTTAAAATCTTTGTGAGTTTTGCTACCAAGGTCACTTGGGGATGACTAGGTTTTCCAAGCCTCAGACCAAACTTCTTCTTTTTTTGCCTTGAATTGCTCTGAGCAACCTATACAACCTATGCAACCTATGCTTGCATAACTGGAAATCCAACATGGCAAAGAAATTACAGAGTGGTGTTTAAATGTCCAGGTTCTACTACCAATTCATTAAGCCAAGGTGCTCCCTGAATTTTTAACAAAATCCATTTTTATTGCTTCTTAAGCCCTCCAAAATTGAAAATGTTACATTTTTAAAATGTGTAACGGTTATAGACCTTTTATTTAGGAAAAAGCCAATGTCAAATTACAGGAGAGTTTGTACACAGCATCATTCTGTATTTGGCTTAATTTATACATGTGATGGAACAACCAACACAGAATCATTGTAACTTCAAAATAATTAATGTAGAATGTGAAGTTCTATTCATAACTATATCAGAGCCAGCTAACAGGAATATTTTCTGCTTGAGATGAAGGCACAGTAGAACTTTAGCTACTTCCAGAGAAAGTTTTTCAGTTTGGGGAAGAGTCTCAGTGCATTCTTGGTTGTAATTTCTATAACTTCTTCCACTGAAATTCCCTTTATTTTAGAAGTGTATTCTGCAGCAATGAAGATATTCTTTGGTTCATTTCTCATCTGAAATGTAAATATGTGACTATTATCTCATTAGCAAAACCTATGGTCAATTTAATTTCTGTTTTTGGTTTCAGTTGTGTCATGCTCTGAGTCTTAATAACTGCACCATTCACTTTTCTTCACCTTTGAAACAGGCCTTTCCCATTTTCATTACTAACCCCCACCCTTTCAGAGATTAAGACCCAATAGGATTGGCCCTCTCCTATGCACTTAAAGTCTCCACCTACTCTACTATGCCTTTTCCCTATAAAGCCAAGAACTATTTGGATCCCCTCCCTCCAACTGTATGCTGTTGTAGTCTATTTCCCATACACCTCTCAGCATCTCAGGGTACTTCTTCTCAAACAGAAGTGGTGTTCAACTGTGTTGCATCTCAGAAAGTTGGAGTGAAGCCTCTTCTGTTTGAGACACTCTGCAGCCGCTATTGGCGTGATCACATCACACCTGGGATTACATCATACCTAGCTCATCATTTTGGTGTAGAGTCAAACACTCAGCTGACCTGCCAATCTTTGGCAGGCTGAATCTGTAGTTCCTTCCATTAAGAATTTTCCCCTTCTTCACATCTGAGTGTCTTGTTGCCTCCTCAAACTTATCTGCCTTATCACTGACTGCTATGTTTTATCCATTATTGCTGATCTTGATAAGTATCACAGATAGTCTTTTACCTGTTTCTCAGGACCTAGCGCAGGAGAGTCAGTTTCTAAGCAAATGTTTTCTAGAGGCAGCTGTTTCACAAGTTTCTGCTTCTTGAACAAAATAAAGCAATTAACATTGTCAGTCTCGGAGCAGCCAAAACAAACATGAAAACAGTTGAACTGTCCACTGATTAAATAGTGTTTAGTTGAGCCATTACCTCTTTTACTGAAACAAATATAATTAAATATTTTTATTGCCAAATCCTGAATACAAATGTCTTTTTGAGGATATTGAAATGATTTGTTTATTAAATTATACGGTGCTGCTCACTGGAAGGCTGAATTCCATTGTTGATATCTTCATTCCCATTTCCATTCTTTATTACAGTAGCATGAGACTCAAAACAGTTTCCAAAAACAGAGTGCCCTCACCTCCCACTGATTGAAGAAATGCCTCTACTAATCAATCAACTAAAGCTTTAATTGACTGATTACTTGATTAAGAGTGCAAGTCTGTGGGTGTCTACTCATAAATCCTACTAATAAGACTTATTCCCAAGTAAGTGTGTATCGGATTGCTATGCAATCCTAACCTTGTTTATTCAGAAATAAATCTCACTGTGTTCAGTGCAGCTTATTTCTAAGTAAGCATCAATAAGATTGCTAAAGCTTATAACCGTACTTGTAGCCTATACTGACCTATGTAAACATTTTATCTCATTGCTCCAATTATCAAATTACAAATCTATAGTAAAGATCAAGAAATATACAAGCTGCCTTGAATTATAATTATACAGAAGGCAGCATCCTGCTCCTGTTAAAGTCCTGTTGCTATTATTTCTTCTCCTAAATTGGGACTATAATTCATAAAGAGGCAAAAGGCCTTTCTGCTTGATCTGTCAGTGTGTGCCTCAAACAGTGTTTCATCCACAAGCCTGTTTTAATGACAATACCAGGATGTTGATCCCCCAACAATCGACAGGACATCGTTACCTTTGTTGTGGGGATTTATTTGTACTACTCATAAAAACAAATTTTAGCTAGATTTTTCACATGTGCTGGAGGAGAGGAAAAGAACACCCTCTGAAGATTAAAGCGACATTTGAAACCCTAAAGCAAAGGTTCACAAAACAACAGTCCATTCTTGGAGAGAAGATGGTGGGCCATGTAATCTGCCAGGGGCTCAAATGAAGGAAGGAATCTGGCCGCAAGGACGAGACGCCTTACTCTCTGCACCATTAAGACAGCTTACAGTGACAGGTTGGTTTGGGAAGGAAAGTGCAGCCAGCCAGCCCAGAAGGAATCAAGTGACCTGGGGAGCCAAAAGAAACCTCTCCTAGGCTTTGTTTCTTGGTGAATGCAGTGAAGGTTCTAAAGGATGCTAAACCAGAGATAGACAGCATGGTGCCCTCCAGATGCTGCTGCACTACAACTTGCATCATCTCTGGCCAATGGCCATGCTGACTAGGGCTGATGGGAATAGGAGTCCAACAATATCTTGAGGGTACCACATTGGCTATTCCTGTGCTAAACAGACTACCCTTGCCTGCCTGTACTAGAACCTGACCTCCAGCCTGCCTCAGATTATGTCATCTGCCTCTGGCCCTTTGGGTCGTTGTCTTGTCAGCTTCAGAACCTGACCACTGGTCTGTCTGGACCATGTCATTTGCATCCAGCTGCAGTACATTCCAACTAGGCTAATGCTGCATGATTTGGGATACAAACAAAGAAGATCAGACCCCTTGAATCTCACCTGTTCACTCCTTACAATAGATGGAGGGATGGAGAAAAAATACCCAGCATTCACCCCTTCCATTGCCACTGATGGCTTGCCATCAAACGCATGGAGCAGCACCCTTTCAGCACCTATGGAGAAGTCAGGAAAAAATGTTTTGCTTAAGGTAGAAATGTCAGAACCCAGACCAGGCAGCAGCATTGCAAAGTGAGCAAGATCCAGAGCTCCACAGGGCTTAGAAACAGCTTGAGGTGCACCTGAGGAGCATGGATCTGGAATTACATCCCTGTGCCATATATTAATATCATAATTCTACAACATGGCAATTGGGTTTGGCATTGGATGGTTCTGTGCCACTCATTCCTCTTTGTCTCTTGACAAAGCCAACACAGACAGAGATGCACAGCCTAACTATGGATGGCTTGTTTTGTGTATAGTAGATGTGGCAGCTACTCTACCAGGGTATGCAAAGGCCAGGGAGGGGGGAGATCAAGACTCAAATATCTTTCAGAGCACCTCACCCAATATGAAACTCTCTGGACCCTTTGGTTTTCATCTGAGCATCTCCTGGAGGTGCCTCTTTGGAGGGAGGTTTGGAGGGTGGTGATAAGGGAGCAGGCCTTTTCGGTTGTGGCTCCCCATGTGTGGAATGCTCTCTCAAGTGAGGTCTGCCTGACCCCATCGTTAACATCGTTTTGGCACCTGGTAAAAAAATCTATCTCTTCTCCCACGCATTTGATGGACTGTAATAAATGTTCTGCTGTTTATTAAATGTTTTTGTTGTTTTGCTGGGTCCATTTATGAGTTTTTATATAATGTATTGTTTCTGATTTTATGCTACCCTTTGGCAATTAATCCTTTGTAAATCACTTAGAGACTTTTTGTAGTAAGCGTCAAATAAATAAAGATAGCACCTCCCTAAAGTGCAAGTGCCCTGAACCTTCAAAAGCCTACCCTTGTGCCTGTATTTGAGAATGGCTTTGGATGTTTTGTTAAAGCAGATGTGTGATCTGCTACTTGAGGATCTGCTTCTCCTGCTTCTGGTCTAACATCCAAAAGAAAAAGTTGTCTCTGCCTCCCACAGTCAGAAAGTCCCACATGTGGCACCCACTTATTTTGGCAAGAAAACTAAACAAATTAAATAAACGTAAACCAAACAAAATATGATACCTTGTTCCTTTAAGAGGTTAATGGTTGGCCTTCCAGCTGAGCGGGAGTGAACATTTCTAGGATAAATAAGAAGAACAAAAGATATCAGCAGGAGATTTTAGCAAAACTGGGCAGACTTTTCATGGCTGGATAAACCACTTCCATGGGCAGAGTTTTTGCATTTCTTATGCTTTTAAGCTCGATTCAAGCTGCATATTTTAACTCTGTTATCTACCCCAGGCGTTCAGAACAGGGCTATTAAAAAAATTACAGAAACAAGTAAACTGCACTTTGATGATTCATTGCACTGCTGCTTACAGCAAAATTGCAGTGGGGGGAAACAGTTAGTGTGTAGTGCCCAGAAAGATCTCAAAATGCTGTGCAAAGATTATACAATGTTAGTATAGTTTATTACCCTGAAAAGACAGGAAAAACATTTCCACCATTAGTACAGGGAATAGACAATACAGGATTTTAAAAAACTGCAATAAGAATTTTAATTAGACCAGTGAATTTAAGACAACACTCTGGATTAATTAGTAACTGAATTATAATCACAACAAAGAAACAGGGAATTCAAGTGGTTATTCATAAAACTAAAATATTTGTCTCTCTTCCAAAGTGCATAAGACTTACAGAGGCAAATCAAGTTGTTTGGCCAGCTGAATCTGTTTGATCAAGACTTGTCTTTGCCCTTCTTTCTGCTCATCAGTGCTGGCAAATCTGGGAGTGAAATCCAGACCAACCTGTAAGAAAAATGGGGAAATGAGATCCTTAATCAATCAGTTAATCAGCAGTGCAACAGGTGCATGATTTTTAAAAAGTTGAAAAATTATTTAATTGTTCAAACCATTATCCAACTGTATATAATACTATGTAACTTTGCTTTTCCTTTTTCTCTCCCAATAATGAGTTATACATAAAATAAAACCTATAGTTTAAGTATATATTATTTTAAGTTAGTTATTTTTAATATTGTTCTGTGAAATTGTGTGATGTAACACAGCTCAGGTATAAATTTCTCCTTGTTCCATTTTGTATGTGCAACAATATTTGTAACTTTGTACAACCCTCAATAAAACATTTTTTGGGGGGAGGGGGAAGATGTTCAGTGCTATGAAAAAACCAGGAATATGCTTAGAGTTCAAGGGCTGCTTCACACACAACTAAATTCCTGTATCAAGAATATTTCCCATGTAAGAAATACTGTGCCACCCAGATGTAGATCATCATATGACAACTGCACATAGAGGTGGTGTAGGAAATAGCACGCATCCTATGTGCTAAAAATAATTTATATTTGTATCCTGCCTTTCCTTGTACAGTCCACAATATATAAATTATTATGTCAGATGATCACAGATGTACATTATTTCAGACTTTATGCAACGCTATAGCCAATCATAGCTTCTCAGTACATATTCCAAACACAGCAAATAATGTGTAGCGTTGTTTTATGTACTAACGCAATCCTATATATGCCTATTCAGAAATTAAGTTCCACTAAGTTCAACTGGATTCATTCCTAGTTTAATTGTGTATAAGACTGCAGCCTAAGATTGCAATCCTATGCACACTTACCTGGGAGAAAGCCCCACTAAACATAGCAGGACTTGCTTCTGAATAAACATGTAGATACTGAACTCCTAGGAACACTTACCAGGGAGTAAGTCTCATTCAACTCCTTGGGACTTACTTTTGAGCAAACATGCTTAGGATTGTGCTGCATGGTTCTTCCATTCATACAAAAAAGCAGCCTAACATCAAAGGCATAATCGAACATAAAAGAAAGTTATGAAGATTCTACTTACTTCTCCAATTGCCAACAAACGGTCCTTATAGAGTTCTATGAGTGGCAATGCTTCATCCAGATCCTACAGGAAGATCTGGTGTAAGTGTGAAATGAACATCGATGCCTCAAACAATTAAGGCAGACCCAGATGTCTGCTCTCCTCCTACCCCATTTAACTACAGTACCTTTTCTCTCTCCAGTTCCTATTTTATTACTCCCTCCCTCTTCCCCCATCTTTAAGGAAGTCACCATAGGTGTTTCCACACATTTTCTTTCTCCCTGCCTATAGGACAATGGATTCACACTTAATTAATATTTGCAACTGTTTAGCTATGGCAGGGGTAGATTAACCTCAAGCCCGGGGCGAAACCTCAGGCCTAGAGGCCAAAAGCTTCTTTGTTTGGCCCTACATCCTTCACTGGCTCTTCTCCATGTCCTCACTGAGTGTTTTTGAATGGCTAGAATGTGTCCTTGAACCACGATAATGCCACTTGCCCGTTGCTGGGTGAAGAATGGAGGGTTGCGTAGAAGCCTCTGACTGTTGCATGGCTGGAATGTAACCTACTGTACACATTTGTTGCTCCACCCACTTTTGCCTCTGACCCCACCCACCACCAGCATGTGGCCACTGGAAGGCTCTCCATGGGGCAATGTGCCCCTTGAGCCAAAAAAGGTTCTCCACCCCGAGCTATAGCAAAGCCATATAGTTGTACCCAATTGCTTTTTACTTGTTCTACTTAAGCTAGGTCTGCAGAGTCAGCCTGGCAAACCCTGTATCCTGGGCTGTGGCATATACACCCAAGACAGAGGCAGCCAACGTGGTGCTCTCCAAAGATTGTTGGACTCCAACTCCCAGCCCCAGCCAACCTGGCCAATGACCAGAGTTAATGGGAGTTGTAGTCGAGCTCCTGGAGGACGTCACAGAGAAGGTTAACATAATTCCAAGGCAGACACATAGCTAGTTTACTTAAGAGCAGGAATGGGGACCCTGTAGACCCCAGATGTCACTGGACTACAATGCTCATCATCCCTGGCCACACTGACCAAGGCTGCTAGGAGTTGGACCCCAACAACATTTGAAAGGCCACAGATTCCCCGTGTTCTGTTAGTCACATTTTTTTATTTAAAAGTGTGTTTTAAATCGGTCACTTTTATTTTGAAGAAAGCAGTGACAGGCCCCCGGTCAAAACGTGCTCCCCATCTGGACCATGCCCTGGTTTCCTGTTGATAATCTCCACAGGGAATCTGTAGCCCCCTTGCTTGACTACAACATCCATAGCCAGACTTTTAAAAAGTGTGCCTTAAATTGGTCCCCACCCATCAGGGGAACGGAAAATTGCTGCTGAAAATCCTCTCCCCACACCACTGCTATCTGCCTCCAAAGATGCTGCATGTAGTAAACAGCACCTCTGAGAGCCGGGGTGCAATTTCAAGCAGACTTTTAAAAAGACTGGCCAGGGATAATGGGCATCCTAGTCTAGCAGCATGTGAGGGGCTACAGGTTCCCTATCCCAGCTCCTAAGTAAACCTGTTATGTGTTTACCTTGGAATTATGTGACTGTTAAGTCATAGATCTTGCTCATGCACCTAAATAAGGGATGGAGAGTTATTTTATCTAATATCAATGCTTATTTTCTTTCTGATATTCTTTTGAGAATATTTTTTGTTTTAGTTAAATATATTGGAATTCTACCTTCGGTCATTCCTACTTTGCCTAAGAACCCACATACAAGTCCTGTTTTATGAAGGTTCCTAGTTCTAAAGCCCAATTCTACAGACCGTTATTCAGAAGCCAAGTCCCACTGTGTTCAGTGAAACTCCACCTCTTCATGTCAAGTGTGCATAGTATTTCAGCCTTAATGTAGTCTGAAAGCAGGCAGGGGAGGTTGAATAGTATTGCACTCAGAGAGAGGGAGGTGGGGAAGAAGGGGCTGAGTATACAAAATTAAATGTTACTTTGAGATATTGTTGCATTATGGATTGGGGCTAAACAGTGTTTTGCTTGGAAGTCAGCATAATCCACTGGAGAGGGTGTTTAATGGATCAAGTTTCACCTCTCTCACAGACCCCCTGTGTGGCTTGCACAAGTCACTACTCCCATCTGTAAAATGGGAACAATAGTCACCACTGTATTGCTGCAAGATCTCAAACAACACGAAACTGATTAAGTACCTGGCAAATTGAGAAATAGTATAGAAACAATAAACTACAGCAATTTTAACTTGTTGCCATTTTACCTTTAAAGTAACGCTGCGCTCATGTCCCATTGGAATACTTTGAACTGGATGGATCCCCAGACATGAAAAGACAAATCCTGGGTAGCTGGATACAAATGTGCATTAAGAAATAGGAAAACAGACTCACATTATTACTGAGTAATAAAAAAGAGAGAGAGACTGAAAAGGTGACAACTTTTGCTATTCCAATCAACACCACAAATTAAAAAATGTCAAGACCAGAATAATAAAAGCAAAAAGTAACTAAGCTTTATTGTTTCTATTTTGATTGCTTATTAACAATAGCATTTTCAAATTTTACACTCCGATACTGAGTGTCTCTTAGAATACCACTGCTATCTATACCATAGCATGTTTTATGTAAAACAATACCCAACCATACTTTATATTTTTATATTCACTATGAGATAGTGACTAGCTCAAAAGCATTCAGCGAGGCTCATGGGAATGTAAATTTAAATCTGGGCTCTCCAACATTCAACATTCCAACTTCAATGTTCTATCCATTATACTACACTGATTCTCCAATATATCACTGTGAATTTTAAAAAAAGAAAGTTTTTAACATAATGGAATCAACTACATTACATCAGAAGGCTATTTGCTTGAAACACTCAAGGCACTTCATAAGAACAGCCTGCTGGATCAGGCCAGTGGCCCATCTAGTCCAGCACCCTGTTCTCACAGTGACCAGCCAGGTGCCCATGGGAAGCCCACAAACACTACCTAAATGCAAAGAGCACTATTTCTAAGTCCAGTGGGATTTTTTACTTCTCTTCTTTGAACAGCAGAAGGTCACTCAATATATTATCATATCACAATGTAATTTTGATGGGGGAAAAACAGTCATCATACAGCATCATACTACAGCATGGCTGTACGAGAAGCACAATCCAAAGCTTAGCTTGGTGTGTGGAACAAAGCTCTGGGATCTTTGGATCCTAGCCTGTAACTATTTTCATCCCTTGCAAGACAGGCTGAAGAACTGGAAACTTTAGTACCTTTCTGAAAGTTGAATAATTTTTTCAAAGTCTCCTGAGTGTTCAGCAACTACCACCAGAGCCAAGACGTTAGACTGAAACAACAGGAAAGACTTTAGCTAGAATTTAGAACAAAAATGAGTAGTCTTACAACTTGATCCTAAACATATCTGTTTGGAATTACCCATTTCACCATAACATTTCTTGGTTTACCCTAAAGCAGCTTGGATCCTAGGATGAGTTAACTAAAGAAAGTTTGTGGAAGGAAACTCTTCCATTCCATCCTAACCACTACAGTCATGTGTGAGCCCCCAAAAGCCTCTCGAGGGAGGGGCTTCCTGAATAATGTGTGATAGGGTGTGGGGGCTGCTCGGAGAAATAGGGAATGGGAAACTTTCATTCCATGAACCTTCTTACTAATCATAGGATCCAAGCCTGATTTGGGGAGATTCCTCCTTTCCCAGAAACCTCTGCACCTCTCATCCTACATGTTTGGGGGGGCATTTGGAGAGGCTTTTCAAGGGGTACAAGGGCCTGCAGAAGGGTCCAGCCAACTTTCTTTCAAAGAACTTTAACTTAACTATCTTAAGATCCAAGCTAAGGTTGAACTATAGTAGTCTATAGATTTACTGCCTATAAAACTTTAATAACTACAGAAAAAATGATGGCTACAATTACAAACCTTTTTTGCATCTTCCAACACACCTTCAATGTCCTAGAAGATATTAAAAGTACAATTATGTTGACAGAATGAGTGGTAAAGGAAAAAAAACAAACCACCAAATGGCAAATGTGTTCATTCTCTTTCAATAACTCTTTGCACGAATAATGAAGGAAGCAGCCAAACACCATTTATTTAAAATGGCGGTCCCTGCTTTTTGATGGAAAGAATGATATTGCTACCACTACTTGTTAAAGCACCTTCTCTGTTTAAGTTCAGATATTCAGCTACAGATAAAGGCTTTGTATTGTTGCACTAGATTCATACATATTTATTTGCTGAGTAAAAACTACTTGTTTGCTAATTTCATACTATGTGTCCCCAGCTTTTGAGTTGATGAATCGTTTACACTGTTTTACTGACCGGCGCTGGAAACTTCTAAAGCTAGTGAAACCTTGTCTAAACAGTGCACTGCTACAGGCTTAGATGGGACCAGCCAGGTCCTAATAACAAACAATTGTTATTGTAGGAATAAGACAGAGGTACATATTAGCACCCTTCTTGCTTACCCAGTGCAATCCTATGCATGTTTACTCAGAAGTAAGTCCCATTGAGTTCACTGGGACATATTCGCAAATAAGCACACACAGGATTGCAGCCTCATTTCAATGGGTTGGATCCAAACTTAGCCATTCATAAATGGAAGGGCTTCTTCAGTTCACAGAAGGCTTTTGACCCAGCAAAGGGATCCAGGGGCAGGACTGAGGAGGAGGCAATTCTTTTTTGCTGCTTCTCTCCTCCTCCCAAAGCTCCTCCACAGTGTTGCAGAGGGTCCTCCAAGTTTTGAAGGGCACAAGGTGTGGTGGCCATGTGTCCTACTTTACAGAGGGTAGTCCTATTTGTAGGCTGTCAGGTCCAAGTCCAGTTTAAAGAAGCAGCAGCAAATGAAGACAGCAGAGGGACCTCGAAATTGCCCATCAACAGTTTGCACGTTAACAGGAAAGAAGGTCACGTGGCCAAAGTCGGCCCTGCTATGGTAAGTGGGGAATGCATGGGTTACTGTATTTCTATTTAAATTATACTAATGATTTCTAAAAAAAAAATTGTGTATGCAAATGTTATCCAAATCTGTGTCTCCTTTTTGGATATGCGTTAGCAGGTACCCTGGCACAATGGAGAAATTGGCATATGTCACTTCCCTCCTTTGCGGGAGCAAAATCTGGATCCAAGCGTAACTATGATGGCAATGTTCTGTCTCTATCAGTGGTAGTATGCCTCTGAATACCACTTGCTGGGATCTCCAGTGGGGAGAGTGCTGTTGCTTCCAGGCTTCCCATAGGTGTCTGGCGGCTACAGAATACTGAAGGAGATGGGCCTTCGGTCTGATCCAGCAGGGCTCTTCTCACGTTTAATTTTAAAAAGTGGATAATTTTTCCTTTAACCATCATGAACTTTAAAGTGTCTATGTCTCTTTATACTGATTATATGATCTTGTTGTCCCATTGCCAGGTGGGTTTAAGGTGTCTGGGTTTAGATAATGATAAAGTTTTATTATGTAAATTATATGTCAGTTGTTATAATGTATGATATGAGAAAAGTATTTTATGGAATCAAGTATAGTATATTTACATAATAGTTATAAATAAATTATTTTTAAAAGCTGTACATTTGTCAGTTATACTAAAAATAAGATTGTAACCTTTAGGGGAAAAACAGCCTAAAGCTGCAGTCTTATGCACACTTACTGAATTAAGTTGATAGAAGTAAGTGGAAAAGTAATCCAATGTAATGTTATGGCAATCATTCTGTCAGTGCAAGGATTTCTGCTTGCGCAATGGAACATTTCTCCCCTCTCCTCCCTCCATGACCCTTGAGTCTGTTCTAGGGGTTCCCCAACTTCTGGAGTAGATTTGGGGATGGTACTGAGTGCACATGGGAGAAGGGGGGGGAGTCCAGTTGCGCAAGCAGAAATCCTTGTACTGATGGGATGCAGCCCTGGACACCTACTGGAAGGGTAGAATATAAATAAAAAACAATAAATAAGTAATAAATGCCTTAGCAGAATACCACTCAAAAATAGATTGCAAAACGCAATTGGTGTATTGAGAGCCAAAATACTGAGCAGATTAAATCTTGATAGACTGCCTGAAATTAAACTATTATAATCTCTAGCTGAAACAGGTAAACTGCAATCCAATGCACAGTTAAACCTGCCTGAGCCCATTGATTAAGTACACTTAATTCTGTATAGGTTCAGGCTGCACATGCTTTGCACAACCTTATCCTATCCATGTTTACTCAGAAGCACATCCCCCAAAATTCCACAAAACCCTGATTTGTCTGGGTTTAACTACCCCCTGTCATAGTCCTCCTGCCCCCACAGGGCTCGAATACCATGCTTCAGACCCAATTCTCACCCTTAGGGCAATTGTTCTGCAACCCAATCACCAAATTCCCCTTGCCAAGCTCGTGCAAACCAACACCAACCCTGCAAGGTAGAAGATAGGCTACCACCACCCCTTCACTGGTTCAACTCAGAGATAGGGGAACTCAGAGCCCAGAAAACAGGTAAACCAAAGTTCAATAAGACAAGAGCCAAACTTACACTCCTTGTCAAGAAACCTCTGGTAAAAACCCCAAAATAGATTTAGACTTAACTTCCTTATCCTCGGTAGTTTCGTAGTCGAATGGTCAAGGTGCTGGATTCAGAACCACCCTTACCCTCAATGAACACACCAGGTTAAATAGAAGTAGCTTTATTAAAAAATATAAGTGCACATCAAAATATAGCAGCAAAACAATTCCTCAAAACCAGACACCCAATCAGGGGTTTAGGTATACATAAGAGAGTTCACACACACAACAAGAAAATAACAACCTAGCTAGCCTGTCTACTTACTTAGGAGGTAGTTGGTTGTAATCTCATCTCTCCTCAGAGAGAATAGCATAATAATTAATAATAATAATAATTTAATTTATATGTCGCCTATCTGGCCAATGGCCACTCTAGGCGACGTACAATTCAGTTGCAGTAAATGCAGCATAATAAAATACACATAAAATACAATATAACAAGGAAACTATAAATAGGAATGATAACAGTTCAGAGTAATAGGCAATTAGTCTTGAAAATTAACCCTCCCTGGAAGTCCCAAAGGCCTGTCTGAAAAGCCAGGTCTTCAAGGCTTTGCGGAATACATTCAGGGAAGGGGCATGCCGAAGATCGTACAGGAGGGAGTTCCAGAGAGTGGGGGCCGCCACTGAAAATGCCCTCTCTCTAGTCCCCACCAACCTAGCTGTTTTAGTTGGTGGGACTGAGAGAAGGCCCTGAGTGGCCGATCTTGTCGGGCGGCATAATTGGTGACACTGGAGGCGCTCCATCAGGTAAACTGGTCTGAAACCGTGTAGGGATTTAAAGGTTAGTACCAACACCTTGAATTGAGCCCGGAAAATAACTGGAAGCCAGTGTAGATCGAATAACACTGAAGTGATGTGTTCCCGGCGGCGACAATTTGTAAGTAGTCGAGCCGCAGCATTTTGCATAAGTTGTAATTTCCGGACCGTTTTCAAGGGTAACCCCACGTAGAGCGCATTGCAGTAGTGTAAACGAGAGGTGACCAGGGCATGTACTACCAGTGGGAGCTGATGAGCATCAAGTACAAAGCAATGGAACCCTACGTAGGTAGCCACCAGCAAGATGGACACCCATAGTCATCATCCAGGAAAACCTTCCAGAGGCAACAAAGGCTATGGGTCTCAAACCCTATACTTAAGGAAAAAGAAACCCAACGGTCCAGAATTAATTAACAAATCAGGGGCTTTCTGATGTAATCCCTTCTCGATGCTTCTTCACTTTTTCACGCCTTGCAGGCCCCCCTCCCAACTGTGTTCTTAACCTTCACAGGCCTGCATGTCCTTGAGTACCAGGCTCTCACTGATTAGCAAAGATAACTAAATTTAACATTTTTGCCTTGCCAGAGGCCTGTCTTCTGACAAGATATAACTCCCAGAGTTCTTTGCACTGAGCCATGATATCAAAAAATTGGTTTAACAATTCATAAAATTTTCAATTTCATGACAGCCCCAACTGTGCATAAAAAAGACTGTACAGCAAGCATAAATTAGGATAGCCAGATAAAAAAAGAGGAAAAGATTCCTGTACTTTTAACAGTTATGTAAAAGAGGGCATGACAAACTACACCTACTGAAATTCCCTCTTCAACTCAACTGTTAAAAGTGCAGGTTTTTTTCACCTGGCCATGGCAGACATTCAGTAGATGACACATTTCCACCCTGAGAAGTGCTGCGCTGCTGTCTATTATGTGGCTAAAAGACAGACAGCCTTTGAAGCAACCTGGTAATCTCCCGTACTTTCAAGAACATCTTCTGGATTACGCTAAAATCCAGTTGATCCAGAATTCTCTTTCCAAAAGCAGAGAATCGGGTGCTTCTGGAAAATTCACAAGCAGCAGGACAACCCCTTATGTGGGAACAGAATAATCAGCTGCTGGCTGTAGATTCAATAGATGGGGAAACACCCCCCTCCCCCTCGTGCGCCTTTAAAAATAATCCAGGCATTTTTAGGTTGCAATTCACCATGCAAACACTTTACTGAAGTTAAGCAGGACTGACCCTGGTCAGTGCCTGGATGGGAAACTGCCTGGGAACCTCAGTTGCATCAATAAAGATGTACTAAATAAATGCAAGTAAGATCCATTTAACTCAGTGAGACATGCTTCTGGATAAATGTAAATAGGACTGTATTGTACAGTACAATACTACGCATGTCTATTCAGAGGTAAACCTCGCTGGGGCTTATTCCCAGTTTAAGAGGATTGCAACCTGGAAAGACCTAGAGTAGAAGACACGGGTAGCCCGGCCAGCAATGACCTGCTAGCCTAGATTTACCTCCCAAGAAGAGAACAATGCATAATTAATTTCTGGAGTTTGCTGCCCAAGGATGTGGAGATAGCAACTAATTTATATTTATTATTCTTATTCAGTTATGATTTGCCTTTCACACATGGCCTGAAAGGAGGACTAAACAAACCCATATGCCACTGAGCGCTAGTTCCTACGGGGAGAAACTGCTGAAGAGGGCTTTTTTGCCTATATGCCTTCTTCGGAGGCTTCCCAGGAGAAGCATCTAACTGGCCGCTGTGGGAAAGAGGGTGCTGGACAAGATGGATTTTTCTCATCCAACGAGGCTCTTACGAGATGAGAGGAAAGGGAAATATAAGTTTAAGGTGGGGTGGGGATCCTAACCAGTGTGGAAGCCGGATCTCCTTCCCTCTCAGCGTCGCCCACTCACCCCTTGGAACTCGGGCGCCGCGAGATGGCAGTGACAATCTACCATCCCCATCCTCAAACGCGGAACTGCCGCCGAAGTAACTTCCTTTTCCACCAGGACCTATTTTCAGAGATCGCACCATCGACTCGGTACTATTTTCAATGCGACTCGGCTTAGTACTGCTTCCGGGTTAGGGAGCGGGGTGGGGTATATCAACGAACGGTTTTGCGAGAGCGGGAAAGGCAGCCGAAATGGAGGCGCCGATGGCTCCTTCTTCTCCTGATCCTCGTGTGCGGTGTTCCTCGCGCCGCTGGACGGCTGAGTTGCTCGGCCACTGCACGCCTTTTGTACGCAAGCTCGGGGATGGTCAGTCGGTGGAGGCCGAGAGCTTGGAACAAGCTCTTGGCGAAGCGCTATGGGTAAGAGCGGCCGAAGTGAAGGGTCGGTGGGTAGGTGGAAATGGGCCGTTAGCTAGCAAGTCAGCCCGCCCATCCCCCGTCCCCAAATCTCCTGGGACTCGGGCGGGATGGGTTGTTTTATTTTTTATTTGTGGCAGATCCAAACTCATATTTAAAGGTAATGTCATTCAGTGGCCCATGGGGCATTGTTGTGTGGAGCTGGGGGCCACAATTTCTGACAGGGTTCCTATATCTTTAGTGCAACATGACCGAATTTAAAAAAAAATCTACTTACTTAGTTTTGATTCATTTTTTCACGCTTTTTTTTTTTGCAAAGGCAGCCAAAAGGATATTTATGTATGTGTGTGTGAGAGAATTTCAATCTATAACTTAACAAGGAACAAAAAGTACCACTAAAGCAGTATTAAAGTGGTTAAAAGTGTGGAAAATATACATCAAATGCTTATTGGAATAACAAAGTTTTAAAGAGGGAGCCCATCAGACCTCCCCAGGGATTCCACAGTTAGGTGCTGTCCCTGGTACCTGGCAAATACAGGTCAGGTGTTGGACTACAACCTGGGAGCATGAAACTCACTGGGTGACCTTGGGCCAGTCACTGCCTCTCAGCCTAGTAAAAAACCCTATTCATAGGGTTGCCATAAGTCAGAACTGACTTGAAGGCAGTACAGGCTCTTGTTGGTAAAAGTGATCTTGAAAGTACTCTACTCTTAGGCTTTGTTGTTGTTATGTGCCTTCAAGTCGATTACAATCTATGGCGACCCTATGAATCGGTGACCTCCAATAGCGAGTTACAATTCACTGGGTACAATTTTATGATTCACTGTCTCTATGAGAGGAAAAGCTGCCCCTATGAATTCTTCATGGCTCAGGGACCTGGCTAATATAGTGATAACCTTGATGGTGATTGTATAATCCTATTTACAAAGTGCTTTTTCTAAATGTTTAAAGTTGTTCATATGCACCATATCACAGTGAAAGTCTATACATATTTATTTGGAAGTCTCCTTGTGTTCAGTGACACGTAATCCCTAAAAAGTTACTTTAGCAGTGCAGCCTTTGTGATTCTTGCAGCAGGCACATTAGCTAGGTCAGTATTATCCCCACTGC
This sequence comes from Rhineura floridana, assembly GCF_030035675.1. NCBI lineage: Eukaryota > Metazoa > Chordata > Lepidosauria > Squamata > Rhineuridae > Rhineura > Rhineura floridana. The sequence goes on from NC_084483.1 coordinate 174,342,126, forward strand.
AAGTTGGTAATTCAGAGAGAGGTGCTTGCCTTTAGGTGATCATAGCTGAGTTGATAGCTAAACTAGGATCGTAGAATGTATAATGCCACTGCAGTCACTGGCTTACACACACAAAAATGTATTGCAGCCAATGGAGCTGTCACATTTGGAGTTCCAGTAGACAATTTCTAAGAATCCTTGAGAAGAGATTGTCAGTCTTTGGGGAGATATGTTCCCCAGAAACTGTGTTTTGCTTTCTTTTTTGTAACCAGTGCTGTGTTGCAACTGATCTGTGATCCACAACTCACAAGTAGACAGTCTCCTTTAATTTTAAATGAAACTTTATTTATTTATTTAAAAATATTTCTATCCCACCCTTCTACCCTATAATAGGGCACTCAGGGCGGCTTACAATAAAATCAAACATGTGCATAATAAAAATTGTACACAATAAAGATCACAAAAAACATTAAAATAAATTAAAATACAATACACACACATACATATATATAGGGAGTGGTACTGAAGGGACTACAGAGGTAAAAATTAACATGGAAGGCATAAAATCAGTGTCAGGCTCTACCCTCAGTCCCTCCCAAAGGCTCTCCGGAACAAGATCATTTTCAGAAGTCTCCGAAAAACCATCAGCATATTGATGACATTGCACTCCAAAACTCCGGATGACCTCTCCCAGCGGTTTCATATAAGTATTAAAGAGCATGGGAGACAGAATGGAACCCTGTGGTACCCCGTAGGCCAACAGCCAGGGGGTCGAGCAATAGTCTCCCAGAACCACTTTCTGGGTCCTGTCCATCAGGTAGGACCAGAGCCACCATAAAACAGTGTCTCCCAATCCCATCCTAGCTAGACGGCCCAGAAGGATGCCATAGTTGATTGTATCGAAGGACGCCAAGAGGTCCAGCAGCCCCAACAGAGATGCACTCCCCGTCTGATGCCCAGCATAGGTCATCAAGCAGGACAGCCAAGGCAGTCTCTGTCCCATGACCAGACCTGAAGCCTGATTGAAAAGGGTCTAGATAGTCCAGCTCATCCAGGAAAACGTGGAGCTGAGCAGCCACTACCCTCTCAATCACCTGGCCCAAAAAGGGGAGATTAGAGACTGGGTGGAAGTTGTTAAGATCCACAGGGTCTAACGAAGGCTTATCACAGCTTCCTTCATTAATGTTGGCACAGAACCTTCCCTTAGGGAGGTGTTAGTTAAATATACCAACCAGTCAACCACTCCCGCTCTGGCAGATTTGATTAACCAGGCTGGGCAAAGGTCAAGAGAACAAGTAGCGGCCCTTGATTCTCCCAGAATCCTGTCCACATCCTCAGGCTTTACAAGCTGAAAAGTATCCATAGAAAAATGACCAGAAGAAGCCTCGGGGACATCTGGCACAACTGTAGTTAATGAGGAATACACATCAAGCCGAATGCGAGCAATTTTATGTGCAAAGTTCCTTGCAAACATGTTGCAACGAGCAACTGAGGGCTCAGAGTCTAATATAGGGCCAGACCCCAAAAGACCCTGGACCACCTGGATAAGCATCACCGAACAACATTGAGCAGATGCAGTAGAGGCAGATGGGGAGGGGGGAGGAGAAGGGCAGGTTTGATCATTTGCATGTTTATTGAGTTCAGTGGGATTTACTCCCATGCAATCATCATGCTTAGGATAGGTAAAACTGACCAGGGAGGGAGGGAGGGCTGGAGTGGGCAGGGGAGGAAGAAGAAGGAAGAGGGAAGGGGAAGGGAAGGAGGGAAAAGGCAGATCTAATCATTTGCATGCTTATTGAGTTCAATGGGATTTACTCCTATGCAGTCATGGTTAGGATAGGTAAAAGTGACTATGGGGGAGGAGGAGGGGGGGAGGGGAGAGGAAAGGAGAAAGGGAGGGGAGAGGGGAGTGAAAGGAGGGGATTGGAAGTGACGGGGAAAGGGAAGGGGCAAAAAGGAGGTGATGGGAGGAAGGAAGAGGGGAGGGCACGTTTGATTATTTGCATGCTTATTGAGTTCAGTGGGATTTACTCCTGTTCAATCATGCTTAAGATAGGTAAAACTGACCAGGGAGAGGAAGGGGAGGGGGGAGGGGGAAGGGGAAGGGGCAGGTAGTGATTGGAAGGGGAAGGGGAGGGGATGGGAGGGAGGAGAAGGGAGGGGGAGTTTGATCATTTGCATACTTTTTGAGTTCATTGGGATTTATTTCTGTGTAATCATGTTTAGGATAGGTGAAATTTATCTGGGGGAGGGGAAGAGATTGGGTGGGTGGGCACTGGGCAGAGGGGAAGCCCCTTTCCTTTCCAAAAGGAAAAAATTGTGAATCAGTATTATTGCTTTTCAGCTTTCCCCCCACCTTTTTATTCTATAGCAGGCACATGTTGCATGGGCATTGCATCAAATGCAAAGATGTATCACTAAACACTAAAGTCAGGATCATTCAGACCATGGTATTCCCAATCTCTATGTAAGGATGTGAAAGTTGTGGACAGTGAAAAAAGCGGATAAGAGAAAAATCAACTCATTTGAAATGCGGTGTTGGAGGAGAGCTTTGCACATACCATTGACTGCAAAAAAGACAAATAATTGGGTGTTAGAACAAATTAAACCAGAACTGTCACTAGAAGCTAAAATGATGAAACTAAGGTTATCATACTTTGGACACATCATGAGAAGATGTGATTCTCTGGAAAAGACAATAATGCTTGGGAAAACAGCAGGGAGTAGAAAAAGAGGAAGGCCAAACAAGAGATGGATTGATTCCATCAAGGTAGCCACAGACCTGAACTTACAAGATCTGAACAGGGTGGTTCATGACAGATGCTCTTGGAGATCACTGATTCATATAGTTGCCATAAGTCATAATCAACTTGAAGGCACATAACAACATCAGACACATGTAGCCTCCCACCCAAATTTAAACCAAAGCTTAAAGGTCTGGTGTGGCCACATCCACGCCAGACCTTTATTTCACTTTAGACAGTCATGGCTTCTCTCAAAGAATCCTGGGAAGTGTAGTTAGTGAAGGGTGCTGAGAGTTGCCAGAAGACGCCCTGTTCCCCTCACAGAGATTCAGTCAGCGGCTGACTGTTGGACCACTCTGGCCACTGGAACTCTGTCAGGGGAATAGCAGTCTCCTCTCAGCACCCTTCACAAAGTACACTTCCCAGGATTCTTTGGGGCAAGCCATGACTGACTCAAGTGAAATAAAGGTCTGGCATGGACGTGGCACCCTGATTAGCCAAGCCAAGCAGTTATGAGTCTGGCTTTTAGAACATAAGAACATAAGAAGAGCCTGCTGGATCAGGCCAGTGGCCCATCTAGTCCAGCATCCTGTTCTCACAGTGGCCAACCAGGTGCCTGGGGGAAGCCCGCAAGCAGGACCCGAGTGCAAGAACACTCTCCCCTCCTGAGGCTTCCGGCAACTGGTTTTCAGAAGCATGCTGCCTCTGACTAGGGTGGCAGAGCACAGCCATCATGGCTAGTAGCCATTGATAGCCCTGTCCTCCATGAATTTGTCTAATCTTCTTTTAAAGCCGTCCAAGCTGGGGGCCATTACTGCATCTTGTGGGAGCAAATTCCATAGTTTAACTATGCGCTGAGTAAAGAAGTACTTCCTTTTGTCTGTCCTGAATCTTCCAACATTCAGCTTCTTTGAATGTCCACGAGTTCTAGTATTATGAGAGAGGGAGAAGAACTTTTCTCTATCCACTTTCTCAATGCCATGCATAATTTTATACACTTCTATCATGTCTCCTCTGACCCGCCTTTTCTCTAAACTAAAAAGCCCCAAATGCTGCAACCTTTCCTCGTAAGGGAGTCGCTCCATCCCCTTGATCATTCTGGTTGCCCTCTTCTGAACCTTTTCCAACTCTATAATATCCTTTTTGAGATGAGGCGACCAGAACTGTACACAGTATTCCAAATGCGGCCGCACCATAGATTTATACAACGGCATTATGATATCGGCTGTTTTATTTTCAATACCTTTCCTAATTATCGCTAGCATGGAATTTGCCTTTTTCACAGCTGCCGCACACTGGGTCGACATTTTCATCGTGCTGTCCACTACAACCCCGAGGTCTCTCTCCTGGTTGGTCACCGCCAGTTCAGACCCCATGAGCGTATATGTGAAATTCAGATTTTTTGCTCCAATATGCATAATTTTACACTTGTTTATATTGAATTGCATTTGCCATTTTTCCGCCCATTCACTCAGTTTGGAGAGGTCTTTTTGGAGCTCTTCGCAATCCCTTTTTGTTTTAACAACCCTGAACAATTTAGTGTCATCAGCAAACTTGGCCACTTCACTGCTCACTCCTAATTCTAGGTCATTAATGAACAAGTTGAAAAGTACAGGTCCCAATACCGATCCTTGAGGGACTCCACTTTCTACAGCCCTCCATTGGGAGAACTGTCCGTTTATTCCTACTCTCTGCTTTCTGCTTCTTAACCAATTTCTTATCCACAAGAGGAGCTCTCCTCTTATTCCATGACTGCTAAGCTTCCTCAGAAGCCTTTGGTGAGGTACCTTGTCAAACGCTTTTTGAAAGTCTAAGTACACTATGTCCACTGAATCACCTCTATCTATATGCTTGTTGACACTCTCAAAGAATTCTAATAGGTTACTGAGACAGGACTTTCCCTTGCAGAAGCCATGCTGGCTCTGCTTCAGCAAGGCTTGTTCTTCTATGTGCTTAGTTAATCTAGCTTTAATAATACTTTCTACCAGTTTTCCAGGGACAGAAGTTAAGCTAACTGGCCTGTAATTTCCGGGATCCCCTCTGGATCCCTTTTTGAAGATTGGCGTTACATTTGCCACTTTCCAGTCCTCAGGCACGGAGGAGGACCCAAGGGACAAGTTACATATTTTAGTTAGCAGATCGGCAATTTCACATTTGAGTTCTTTGAGAACTGTCGGGTGGATGCCATCCGGGCCCGGTGATCTGTCAGTTTTTATATTGTCCATTAAGCTTAGAACTTCCTCTCTCGTTACCACTATTTGTCTGTTCCTCAGAATCCCTTCCTGTAAATGTTAGTTCAGGTTCAGGGATCTGCCCTATATCTTCCACTGTGAAGACAGATGCAAAGAATTCATTTAGCTTCTCTGCAATCTCCTTATTGTTCTTTAGTACACCTTTGACTCCCTTATCATCCAAGGGTCCAATCGTCTCCCTAGATGGTCTCCTGCTTTGACTGTATTTATAGAATTTTTTGTTGTTGGTTTTTATGTTCTTAGCAATGTGCTCCTCAAATTCTTTTTTAGCATCCCTTATTGTCTTCTTGCATTTCTTTTGCCAGAGTTTGTGTTCTTTTTTATTTTCTTCATTTGGACAAGACTTCCATTTTCTGAAGGAAGACTTTTTGCCTCTAAGAGCTTCCTTGACTTTGCTCGTTAACCATGCTGGCATCTTCTTGGCCCTGGCGGTAATTTTTCTGATCTGCGGTATGCACTCCAGTTGAGCTTCTAATATAGTGTTTTTAAACAACTTCCAAGCATTTTCGAGTGATGTGACCCTCTGGACTTTGTTTTTCAGCTTTCTTTTTACCAATCCCCTCATTTTTGTGAAGTTTCCTCTTTTGAAGTCAAATGTGACCGTGTTGGATTTTCTTGGCAATTGGCCAGTTACATGTATGTTTAATTTAATAGCACTGTGGTCACTGCTCCCAATCGGTTCAACAACACTTACATCTTGCACCAGGTCCCGGTCCCCACTGAGGATTAAGTCCAGGGTTGCCGTCCCTCTGGTCGGTTCCATGACCAACTGGTCTAGGGAATAGTCATTTAGAATATCTAGAAACTTTGCTTCTTTGTCATGACTGGAACACATATGCGGCCAGTCTATGTCCCGGTAGTTGAAGTCACCCATTACTACCACATTTCCTAGTTTGGATGCTTCCTCAATTTCATATCTCATCTCAAGGTCTCCCTGAGCATTTTGATCAGGGGGACCGTAGATCGTTCCCAGTATTAAGTCCCTCCTGGGGCATGGTATCACCACCCACAATGATTCTGTGGAGGAGTCTGCCTCTTTTGGGGTTTCGAGCTTGCTGGATTCAATGCCTTCTTTCAAGTATAGAGCGACTCCGCCACCAATACGTCCTTCCCTGTCCTTCCGATATAGTTTATATCCAGGGATAACTGTATCCCACTGGTTTTCTCCATTCCACCAGGTCTCCGTTATGCTCACTATATCAATGCTCTCCTCTAAGACCAAGCACTCCAGTTCTCCCATCTTGGTTCGCAGGCTCCTAGCATTAGCGTACAGGCACTTGTAAGCAGTGTCTCTCTTCAAGTGTCTTTGGCACTTGTGGTTAGGCCTGTGGTAATTTTGCTCTTCTGAATTTATATCCTGTGCCCCTGCTCTCACAATGCCTACTTCTAGGCCTACCCCTTTTAAAATTTCATCATTTCTTTGGTTTTTATCCCAGGGGGGAGGTTTATTCCGAACCGGACCTTTCTCAGCTCCTGTCGGGTTTCCCCCCTCAGTCAGTTTAAAAGCTGCTCTGCCACCTTTTTAATTTTAAGTGCCAGCAGTCTGGTTCCATTCTGGTTCAAGTGGAGCCCGTCCCTTTTGTACAGGCCCGGCTTGTCCCAAAATGTTCCCCAGTGCCTAACAAATCCAAACCCTTCCACCCGACACCATCGTCTCATCCACGCATTGAGACTGCGAAGCTGGGCCTGTCTGGCTGGTCCTGCGCGTGGAACCGGTAGCATTTCAGAGAAAGCCACCTTGGAGGTACTGGCTTTCAGCATCCTACCTAGCAACCTAAATTTTGCTTCCAGGACCTCACGGCTGCATTTCCCCATGTCGTTGGTGCCGATGTGCACCACGACCACTGACTCCTTCCCAGCACTGTCTACCAAACTATCTAAACGACGGGCGATATCCGCAACCTTCGCACCAGGCAGGCAAAACACCTTGCGGTCTACACGCCCATCACACACCCCACTGTCTATGTTCCTAATGATCGAATCACCCACTACAAGGATCCCTCCACTCCCTGGAGATATATCCTCGGCACGAGAGGATAGCTGCTCATCCCCCAAGGTATGGGTCCCTTCTAAGGGATCGTTTCCCTCTTCCTCAGCTGGATGCTCTCCTTCCCCGAGACCATCGTTGTCCATGATAGCAGGAGAGCTATCATCGTTGGAGTGGGACACAGCTATAACGTCCCTGAAGGCCTCCTCCACACACCTCTCTGCCTCTCTCAGCTTTTCCAGGTCCGCCACCTTGGCCTCAAGGAAATGAAGTCGTTCCCGGAGAGCCAGGAGCTCATTGCACCGAGAGCACACCCACGACTTCTGTCCAACAGGCAGATAGTCGTACATGCTGCAGGCGGTGCAAAACACTGGAAAGCCCCCACACCCCTGCTGGCTTCTTACCTGCATCGTTTTGTTTAAGGTTTATTACGTCAGTGGGTTGGAGACTGCGGTTTAGTTGAGGTCAGGGAACAGAAGGGCAGAGTGGGGGGCCCTGGCCTCCTCGCCCTGCTGCCGAACTCGCTCTGCTGCTTAACTCGCCTTGACGCTTCATCAGCTGGGGCTCCCTCTAGCTCGTGGAGCAGCACTGAGAGTTCTTACTGTGCATGCCCAACGTTAGCGTTGAGTTCAATGTAGAATTTCTTAAATTAATTAAAAATCAGCCAGGCCTTTTTTTTAAACTTTTAAACTGCAGAAGATGAAGGTCAGAGTATGGGGCAAGGTCAGTAATAGGATTACAGGTACTCAGTGAGCATGGCTGATTTTTAATTAATTTCAACAAATTATGAGAACTCTGGCAGAAGAAAGTCCAAAAGGGGTCTGGGTTTTTTCTCTCTTTTTACTCTTTGAACTCTCTATTCTCTCTGAGTGTTTTGTGTATCGCCGTGAAAATTTAGAGGGTTGTTAAGCAAGCGTTTCTGAGTTTAGGACTATAAGTTTTGTAAGGATTTGTTTTGAAATGAGCTTATGGGAAGGATCAGAATGGCATGGGGGTATTTTCAATCTAACTTTGTGGAATGCGAAAAATCCACACTGGTAAAGTATACAGCTACTCTCGTGGCTGTATAATATGTGACAATAATAAGCAGTGTTTTCTACCTTTCCCCATCCAGCTTCAACTTTAAACAAACCACAGTTCCTCAAGTTTGGATGTTAGAGTCCAAAGGGTCTGTAACTGAGACAATCTCATATTCTCTCCTTGTTTAATCTCTCTCTCTCTCTCTCTCTCTCTCTCTCTCTCTCTCTCTCTCTCACTCTCACTCACACACTCACACACTCACACACACTCTCACACTCATATATATATGGATTCACTGTTTTCATTTTTTGGCTCCAAAATGTTTTGGGCTATTGTGCTGAGTCTGCATTAATGGTTGTGAATGGGTCCACTGCTCAGGCAGATCCCTTTTTATCAATTTATGATGGCATTTTACTTCGCCGCTATTGACCTGTAGTTGGAGGGTCTCTGCCTTCAGGGTTATGTGAATCAGCTCTTCTCCATAGTTGGCTACTTTATTCTACAGAGCCCACTCTGATATACATTCAAGATATACATTCAGTTAATAAAATGATAATGATAATAAATGCATAGAGATGGAAAAAGATAACAGAATGAGGGAACATTCAAGTAGTTTGGGTGTTATATTACATCAGTAGAGAAATTAATATTTTTAAGCGTTCTGATGTATACTTTTTCTACAGAATTTTGAAACAGCTGTTAAAGAGAACATCACTGTTAATGGACAACCATGGCAGGAGTCATCAGATGTTCTTCAAAATGGTATGTGAATGTCTGAATATAACTTCTTATAAAATTATGCATGGCATTGAGAAAGTGGATAGAGAAAAGTTTTTCTCCCTCTCTCATAATACTAGAACTCATGGGCATTCAAAGAAGCTGAATGTTGGAAGATTCAGGACAGACAAAAGGAAGTACTTCTTTACTCAGCGCATAGTTAAACTATGGAATTTGCTCCCACAAGATGCAGTAATGGCCACCAGCTTGGACGGCTTTAAAAGAAGATTAGACAAATTCATGGAGAACAGGGCTATCAATGGGTACTAGCCATGATGGCTGTGCTCTGCCACCCTAGTCAGAGGCAGCATGCTTCTGAAAACCAGTTGCTGGAAGCCTCAGGAGGGGAGAGTGATCTTGCACTCAGGTCCTGCTTGCAGACTTCCCCCAGGCACCTGGTTGGCCACTGTGAGAACAGGATGCTGGACTAGATGGGCCACTGGCCTGATCCAGCAGGCTCTTCTTATGTTCTTATTTTTGTGCTAACTTAATGAAAATTTTTATTCTGTGAAATCCAACAAAGGTATTTTCAGAGTGCATTTTTGCATATGTCTTTTAATTATACCAGATAACCTTTTCACATCTACTACCTCATTTGAGTGATGTACTCATGTTATATGTGCTTGTGGAAAGTGCTTAGTCCTTTTTTCCTTATGTGCAATAACCGATAAGTTATTTCATATCCCATAGGTCAGGAAAGGGGAACCTCAGGCCCAGTGGCCAAATGCAGCTCCAAGCTTCTCTAATTGGCTGCTTGAAATCCCCAGGCTACATCCCTCACTTGACCTGCTTTGCACCTTGAGTATTTTTGCTGGATGAAACGTGTCCTTGACATGCACTCCCTTTTTCTCCTTCTAGTTTGGCTGCAGGGAGGTGATACGAAACATTTGCTCTCACTTTTAAACTAATCAAAGGTCCTTGTTGCATCCAAATTTTGTTGTATGATCCTGGCTTGTTCTAAAATCATAGTTTAAATACCATAGAGTTTTTTCTTGTTTTGACATACTGAGGTACTCTGCTTAGTTTAAAACTGGAAGAGGATGCTTCCAATTTACTCCCCAAAGCTGTGTGAGTGGAGAGAGAGGAGTATGTGAGCCAGAAGCTTGCTGATGGTTGTGCATGTAGTGCTAAACTATAACATTGCATCCAAACCAGGCCATTAGTACAAGATAGGCTTTTCCATGGCCTTGAATTAAAAGGTTTGTGCTTGTGATTAAAAACAGGCTTTTTTAAGAGTTGAGAATTACTTATAGCCTGGATAATGGGAACTTGGACTTCTTGCAGTCACAGTATTTGTACTTTACAGGCAACACTCATGTTTTTGCTCTTGTTTGTTTTTATTTATTTATTACATTTCTATTCAAGCCCTCCTCCCAAAGGAGAGCAGGGAGATAAACAATGAAGTAACCAAATGATACAATTGATAAAAAAACATTTAAAACTTTAAGAGCATCTAATATTTTAAAATAGTCACCACTAATAGCTTCAAGGTTGTCAGAAACACTGTCTTTTGTCCATAAAATGCCTACGTGAACAGGGATATTTTAAAGTCCCTCCTGAATGTTAATAATGAGGGAGACAGGTGCACGTCACCAGTGGAGGGACTTCACAAACGGGGAAACCATCATATTCATGATTGTGTATGCATGCATATACCTTCTATAAAATGAATTTAACCAAATTGCTACTGTGTTTTAAGAAAACAACCACCAATGGCTGTGTGGTCTTCATCATTTTTATATCAGGCTTTCATAGTATTTACACCATGGCCTGGTGTGCATGCTATGTTAAACCGTAGTTTAAAATAATATGGATGTTGGGAACCATGTTTTTAGATTAAGATGGATATATGTAAGTTAACACACTTAAAGTTTTTTATTGTTATTTTTAAGTTTACTGGATTCCAATTTATGGCAACCCTATGGATAGGGGGTTTCATGGTAAGTGGTATTCAGAGGTGGTTTACCATTGCGTTCCTCTGAGGCTGAGAGGCAGTGACAGGCCCAAGGTCACCCAGTGAGCTTCATGGCTGTGTGGGGATTTGAACCCTGGTCTCCCAGGTCATAGTTCAACACGCTAACCACTATGCCACGCTGTCTCTCTTGCAGTGTTAACATCTGCATGCAAATTATATAATTTTTTGTGTGCAGTTGAAGCTTTAGATATTCATTCTAACTCCAAATATAGAATATAATGTAAATAATAATTTGTGTTTTTAAATATTGTCAAATTTTGTTGCTACTGTATTTGGACTTTTTGTAGGGCTAAAAGAAAAAGAAAAGAAACTCACAACTCCTTTCCCCAATATTTTCTTTTACCTTGTTACCATTTTTGTCCAGTAGAGGCTGCTCAACATATTTATTTATTTTTTATTAAATTTATATCCCGCCCTTCCAGTAGGAGCCCTGGGTGGCAAAAATATATCCTTGCTAGTAACCAAACCTCTCCTTAAGAGAGATAGCCATATTAGTCTTTTTGCAGCAAAATCAAGAAAAAGACTTGTGGCATCTAAGAGATTAATACATTCATTATGCCACAAGTTTTCTAAACTAGAGGAAGTGGGTTTTATTTTATGTCACAATAAATTATATTTGTTGTGCTTTCTGTATCTTTGAGTTGTATGGGTCCCTTACTTAGAAACTGTTTCCCATTTCTCTTTGCAGTAATTTGTAAATGATTTGAATTTTTTAGTAAATCATCTAAATTGGGTGTCTTGTTTTAGAATGGAAGTACAGCTAATTAAAAATTTTGCTGTGTTAAATTTAGTCATTCTGTTAAGCTCATACACCTTATTTTCACACCCGGTCCTGATTGGTAACCATGAATAAAAACTTTATTATCAGTAGTTGGTTCCTTTTTTAATTCAGCTGGCACCTCCCTTTTCAAGCTGTTGCTTTCCGGTCAGTTGAGACAGAGACTCTTCCATTCCAGTTCAGCCCCATCCCAATTAGCAGAATTGTAGCAGTTGTGAACTGCAATGTAGTTGCACCTCAAGTTGCCCAGTCCAGCAACTTGTGGTATACATCTTCTCTGGCCCTTCTTCACTCTATTCTGTGCTGGTCAGGCTGCATCTAGAGTACTGTGTCCAGTTCTGGTGCCACGTGTTAAGAAGGACATTGACCAACTAGAGTGTTTTCAGAGGAGAGCAACCAAGATGGTGAAGGCTTTGGAAACCAAATTCTATGAGGAAGATGGAACAGACTTGTTTGTTGCTCCAAAGCACAGGACTAGAACCAATGTGTAGAAATTTCAACTAAACATTAGTAGAAACTTGATCGGAGCAAGAACTATTAGACAATGGAGCAGACTACCTGGGGAGGTAGTGGACTCTCCTGCACTGGAGGTATTTAAGCAGAGGCTAAACTATCAGTGATGTTGTAGTTGCCTCTTGCACTGCAGATTCTGCATTGAACAAGGGAACTTTATGATTCATAGTTCCACATGTCCCTGATCAAGATGGAATTGAGTATATACATCTTTCCACTTTTCAGTTCTTACCTGGTTGCTGTAGTTAAATTTCTTCTTCTCTAGGTATGGGGTAGAGGAATACTTTATCCATGTGTGTTTCAGAGATGCTGAGGGATGCATAAGACCACTGGGCTTGGGAGCTTTCGGAGGGGAAAAACAAACTTTTGTAGAGATACTGCAAATGAAACTTTCACATAGACTGTCTGAGTAATTTTATGTACCATATCTTCATTTTTTTTTGTAAATTAGATACGGATAGCAAACTCCTTGAAGATCAGCTTGATGAGTTAATAGTTGAGGTGGCTTCCAAACGTAATCAGTATCCCAGAAAAATACAAGTGCATGTGTTTAAAGCCATTAAAGCAAAGCAAGAATTCTTGGTGAGTATTCCCAGTTCTTAGTTCACTGGAAAAAAGTTGTGTGCATTTCAAGGGAAAAACTAAATCCAACTGTCACTTTGCTTATGGCTAGGTCAGCAGATTTTTGTAGATGTCAACTTTTTGAATTTTCATTTTCCAAAGATTCTTTCTAGACTACTTGAATTTCTCTCCCCTAATTTTGCTATATGCCCAGCAGATCATGCCAATGATGGCTGTGAGAGCTGATGAAGTATGTTGCTGAGTGTACACTTGCCCTGCAAATATATATTAGAATTATACCTTTAAAACTGGTTTTTTAAGGAACCACTTTTGTACCACCAGAATTTGTTAAATGCTCCATGAAAAAGAATGTTCTGTTGATACTAAATGTGAAATGGTAGTGCATCCGATCTCTATGTACGGATGTGAAAGCTGGACAGTGAAAAAAGTGGATAAGAGAAGAATCAACTCATTTGAAATGTGGTGTTGGAGGAGTGTTTTGCAGATACCATGGACCGCGAAAAAGACAAATAATTGGGTGTTAGAACAAATCAAACCAGAACTATCACTAGAAGCTAAAATAATGAAACTGAGGTTATACTTTGGACACATCATGAGAAGACATGATTCACTAGAAAAGACAATAATGCTGAGAAAAACAGTAGAAAGAGAGGAAGGCCAAACAAGATACGGATTGACTCCATAAAGGAAGCCACATACTTGAACTTAAAGATCTGAACAGGGTGGTTTACAAGAGATGCTTTTGGAGGTCGCTGATCCATAGGGTTGCCATAAGTCATAATCGACTTGAAGGCACATAACACACACAGTGCATATAGAACTAAGACCAAATCCTGTATATGGTTCACCATGAATGAATTGTCCATGATATGATAGATAGGATGCTAAAGGCTAAAGCCTGGAATCTTTGCAATAGCAAGTGATACCTCTTTTCTCTGCATCTTCTTGGGACACATCAATTCTATCCTGATTCAAATTCTTAAAGCATAAAAAATCAGCTGAAAGTTTGCAGTTGACTGCTGAGTTGCACCCTTCAATTTAAGGTATTCATAAACTATGGATTATAGCAGAATTTAACTGTGTAATCCTGTCCCCACCCCTCACGCCGTCCTGTGTTTTCCCACTAGTAAGCATGTATAGTTACATGCCACTTTCAAGAATGAATCTAGTGAATTGAGATTATGCCATCAAATGTAAGATTGCTAATAATGAATAGGCAGTTCTTAGTTGCACTGCATCTTCTGCTCCTTGCTGTTTTCCTGCTGCAACTATTTTAATCTCATAGTGCCAGCTGTGTGGAAGCTGCTGTACAGAACAGAAAAGCTGAGCAATGCTTTCCCAGTTTTCAGTCTGCATAATAAATACAACAGGTTCTAATCATGCTGCTGCATTGTAGCACCATACATTGTGTATGAGTTACTACATGTCTGTCTGTGCACATCGTGGTGATCAAGAAGTGATTTGTGTGACTGAGAAGATGGTTGCACAGCATATCTGATTGGTTTTTTAAGAAGGGAGGGGATGGCATGCAGTAAGGCTATCAATAGGTACTAGCCATTGTAGTTATGTACTACCACCACTGTCAGAGGCAATACACCTCTGAATGCCAGTTGCTTGGAATCCCAAGTGGGGAGAATGGTGTTGTACGCAGGTCCTGCTTATGAGCTTCCATGGGCATCTGGCTGGCCATTGTGAGAACAGGATGCTAGTCTAGACGGGCCATTGGCCTGATCAGGCAGTCTCTTCTTAAGATCGATTGTTCACATAGTTTTGTGTTGAGTCAATTCATGTCAAATTGTTAGTTTCAAACAACTTTCTTTGTTAGATTTCTTACTTGCCCTTCATCATAAGGTCCCGGAGTGAGTTACAAGAATATAATATACCGTTATAAAATCAAATAAAACAGTTACAATTATTAAAAAAACAAGTAAAACTGTTCCAGCCAAAAGAAAACAGTATAGATATTCAGAAAAGGAAAGGGATTCCTTTATTAAGAAAGGCATCGTAAATAAAACTGCCGGTATTGTAATGTTGTTGTTTCTGTTATGCCATCCTTCCTCCCAAAGGGAGCCCGGAGCAGCAAGCAAATGATAAACGATCCCAAGATTACTAAAAAACATCTTAAATATATATTTTTTAAAACTTGAAAACAAAACATTTTAAACAATTCCAATACAGATGCAGACTGGAATGAGGTCTCTACTTAAGGTCTTCAGTAGGCACCAAAAAGATAACACAGATGGTGTCTGTCTTTAAGTGGGGTGAATTCCAAAGGATAGGTGTCACAACACTAAAGGTCCTCTTCCTGTATAATCCTATGGTGAGACTACACTTGGAATACTGTGTACAGTTCTGTCTGCTGCATCTCAAAGAGGGTATTTTAGAGCTGAGTAAGGTGTAGAAAAGGGTGGCTGTAATGAATAGGGGGCTGGAGCATCTTCTCTGAAAGAAAAAGCTAAGCTTGGGGCTTGGTATTAGAAAAAAGACAACAGGGGCATGATAGAGATTCATAAATTAGGCATGCTGGAAAAAAAGTAACAGATTGGGGTTATTATAATCTTCCATTTGTGGTTTTTTTGGTCTTTATTGGTTATTGTATATTTAAATTGTTGTGACCCATCCCAAGATTACTAGTGAAGAGGAGCGGGATATAAATTTGTGGGCGTAAAAGTGGGGGGTTGTTCTTACAATATTAAAACTCAAGAGAACCTAATGAAATTGATTGGCAGGAGATTCGGGACAGAAAAGAAAAGACTTCACCCAGTGCTGAAGTAATTTGTAGAATTGGATGCCGCACGATGTGGGGATAGCTCAAAAAGTCTTATCCTTCATGAATTTGTCTATCAGTGATTCGTAGTCACAACGACTATATGCCACTGAATACCAGCAGCTAAGAGCAGTAGGGCTACTACCCATATCCTGTTTGTGGGGTTCCCAGAAGTTCCTTGCTATGGAAAACAAGGTGCTGGACTGTATGGATCATGTTCATATTTGTATCTCCTTGTTGCTGGGGTAAGTGGGTATGACATATCATGGCAGTATTTTCCTAGATCCTCCAGACACCTTTTAAAAATCTTAGAACTGCATCTGGTGTTTGTATTTTACAGTACCAAGAATAGTAATGGCTATATTTGCACAACTGTACAAATTACAATCAAGGAGGAAAGGCACCAGAACGCTTTCCTTTTGAACCAAGGAAGTTAACAAGAATGACAGTCTTGGTGTCATTCATGTAACTTCTTATTCTGAACAGAGTATCTGAACAGGAGTAGAAACAAGAGAATACCTATCCCCCTTTTTGTAATGTCTCTCACCCTTCCTTCAATGAGCTCAGAGTGGCAAATCTTAGATTATTCCAGTTTATCCTCACAACACCTGCTGCCCGAGGTAGATGAGGCTGAGCAATAGTGGCTTGCCCCAAGCTATCCAGTAAGCTTCATGGTGAGGCAGGCCTAATACCTAGACTAGCACTCTGGTTCAAGTACAATAGTCTATCCACTCAATCATGCTGGCTCTCTAAGGACCAGACTAGACATTGCAAGAGCCATATTGCTGATTTAGCTCTGTATGTCTTCCCTTTTCTTCCCAGTTGCAGCTACTTCTACACAATGGGTGACGTGGCATCATTGTGATATGCAATTTTCTACCCCTACCACAGTCAGTCTGTGATCTCAGGTGCACAGCACAATTTTGTTGTGTCACAAGTTTTAAAAAAATTAAATATTACCAGGAAGAGGGGGCAAAAGACAAGGAGTGATAGCAGCTCTGTGTCTCTTGTAACCCTTAGATCTGCTGTGGACTTTTGAAAGTCTTTTAAAGTAGGGCCACTTCTTAAGCCAGACAGTAGAGGGCACTGTTTGGACATTCTTTTAAATTGCATTAGAATTTGAAAACGCAATAATCAAGGACCACAATACCTAAAAGATCATCTCATCCCTTATATACCTAGTCGATCAATATGCTCTACAGGTGAGGGTCTCCTGCAGATACCATCTCATCAGGAAGTCAATTCTGCACAACATAGGAAGCAAACCTTTAGTGTTGTGTTACCTACCCTTTGGAATGCACTCCCCTTAAATACTAGGCAGGTGCTGGCTCTGTCTTTTCGCCACCTGCTGAAGACTCTTTCAACAAGCCGTTTAAGTAGATACCTCATCCCAGACTGCATCTGTATTGGAATTGTTTTTAAAGATGTTTTTACAGATGCTTTGTTTTTAAGATGTTTTTAGTGCTTTATCATTTGTTTGCCACCCTGGGCTCCTTTTTGGAGGAAGGGTGGGATATAAATTTGAATTCACTAATAGGCCAAAAAAAAAACTTGCAGTTGAAGAACGTACCTATAGCCAACAGATATTTCTATCAAACTGTAAAAAGCAGGGAAATTGGGCAGTTATAGTGAATGTACCAGGGGAGCAGGAGATCTGAACTCCTCTCTGAGATATTTTACTGCCCTACAAATTTGTCAAAATGCAAACACAATTTGGGTTGGTCTTTCACAGTCTAATCCACTTGCTGTGTAGCTTGGAAGAATCTGGTAGCATGTGCCTCTGAGCATATGATGAGTGGTGGCAACACCTGCCAAATCCAAAGATGGAGAATTTCATTGTTATATATTTGTTGGTGTTCTTCTTACTTTGCTTCTTTCCTGTGTTACTACTGATTCTACAGAGAATCTAACCTAGAAAATTATATTTCTTTCATTATTCATCCTAGAATCTGTGTCAAATTTATTTTTATTGATTTCAAAGCCTTTTTATTGGTCAATGTCATCTGATGGTGAAGACAGGCTTTTGTGTTTCAAACTGGAGGTTATGTTCTGTTTCTATTTTGGGTGCATTAACCGTTGAATCTGAATCTGAAGTTTGATGTAAAATCGCACTGATTACCATATGTTGCTACTTAAGCAATGACTAGCTGTTGGAAAAAACAAATTTGGCGTGCCCAAGATGCATGTTTTCAACCTGCTATGCATAAACCGCTCCACTTAAGGAAAGGTGGGCATGGTCAATTAAAAATATAGAGTGCTAGGAGATGCCCTCTTCCCCTCACAGAGCTTCAACCAGAGCAGCTGACTGTTAAACCACTCTGGTCACTGGAGTTCTATCAGGGGATTAGCAGCCTCTTCTCAGCACCCTTCACAAAGTACACTTCCCAGGATTCTTTGCGGGAAGCCATGACTGTCTAAACAGAAATAAATGTCTGCCCTAGGTGTGGCCCCCTGATAAGCCAAGCCAAGCAGCTGTGAGTCTGGCTTTAGGAACACTAACAGTTGGTTCTTACTGAGCATGCCTGGGCTTATTCACTCCAATGCTAAATTTCTTAAATTAAGTAAAAATTGGCCAGGCATTTTTATTTTTTTTTTACTTTTAAACTTCAGAAGATGACCGGCAGAGTATGGAGCAAGGTCAGTAATAGGATTGCAGTTACTCTGTGAACATGGCTGATTTTTAATTTATTTCAACGAATTATGAGAACAGTGACAGAAAAAAATGCAACAGAGGTTTACACTTGAACTCTCAATTCTCTCTTGTCTGTTTTGTGAATCGCCATGAAAATTTAGAGTGCTCTTAAGCAAGTGTTTCTGAGTTCAGGACTATAAGTTTTGTAAGGTTTTGTTTTGAAATGAGTTATGGGAAGCAGCAGTATGGTATGGGTGGGTATTTTCAGTTTAACATTGCAGAATGCAAAAAATCCATGATGGCTATAGTAGACAGCCACTCTTGTGGCTGTATAATTTTTCACTTTTAAATACTGAGAGGAAAGAGAGAGAACACGACTTGCCTCAAGTCTCTCGGTTTATTTATTTATTAGACTTTTATACCGCCCGACTAGCAATAGGTCTCTGGGCGGTGAACACAAGAAATACAATAAAATCACACAATATAATACAACAGAACATATAAAATAAAATAATCTAAAATCAATCACAGCAGATTTTAAAATTAAGTTAACTTAAATTAGTATGCCTCGGAAAAGAGGAAGGTTTTAACTTGGTGCCGAAAGGATAACAATGTCGGCGCCAAACACACCTCCTCGGGGAGACTATTCCACAGTTAGTCCATGACACTGCTGGCGTTTACAGACCACCTCTCAAAACACACTGGAACTCACTAGCTCAAATGCACCCAAAGCTAGATATGAGGAAAAATCCTTTGCTGCTCAAAGTGCAGCACTCCCTTTTAAGTGTGAAGAAATGTTGCCTGAACTCAAGCCAAACTTGATAGAAAAAGAACTTTACATCTGTCCAGGCCCTACAATTTCCAGTTAAACAGATCAGGTAGCAGGTGATAGAAAGACCTCTGTCCAAGGCCCTGGGGAATTGCTGTCAGTCAGAGCAGAGCAGGTGGACAAGGAGTCTGACTTGGCATAATGGCATAAGGCAGACTTCCACGCTTCCAACCCGTGTTCCTGTTTTGTGCCCTCTTGAGGCATTTTGAAATGAAACTCAAAGCAAAGCAAATTTCAGCTCTGAACAGGTATGTCATGCTGCCTCTCTGTCCATCAAGTGTCTTGCTCCTCCTTAAGCAAGCGTTTGAGTTTAGGACTATAGGTTTTGTACGGTTTTGTTTTGAAATGTGCTTATGGGAAGCAGCAGAACAGCATGGGGGTATTTTCAATTTAACACAGCGGAATGCAAAAAATCCATGCTGGCTATAGCATATATACACTCTCATGGCTGTATAATAATAATAATTCTTCAAATGAGCATTTCAAGTGTATTATAATGGCAGAATTTAGGCAGCCTGGATAAATAAGCAAGATAGATTGTTTTTGGTAGTTCTGTGGATTGAAACAAGAATGCCGGATGCTACTGGATATTCCTGCTGCTTGCCTATCATAACCCTAGTCTCCATTCTCTGTGCATAAGAACCAGATGTTCTCACTTATCAACGCTGTCCTTTGTAAACATCATAAAAACTCAAGGCAAGTCAAATACTTAGTAATGGATACTTCAAATATATATTTTTGTTTATACAGGGCTGCTATCAACCTCTTGTGAATCCTCAAGAGATGAAAGTAGAACCATCTCAAGGTAATTGCTTGATATTATAGCTTAATGCTAGCTAGAAAATGCAGCCATTGTAAAAAAGAAAAAATCGCTGCATTTTTTTAATAGTTGAACTTCGAAAACTCTAATCTGTTCATTCTTTTCCAGGTAGCTATATTAGTCTGTTTCTGCAAAAACAGTCAGCCTCGTGGCACCTTGTGCCATAAGTTATATGGACTGGAGGCCACAACATCAGATGCAGGAAATGTTATCCTATGTTGACTGGCATATAGTGAATATATGTGGCTGTAGAGATTATTTTTTTCTTTTCACTCTTGTGTATATATTTCTGCCAGTTAACATTTTATGAATCTGATGACATGGACTCTAGTCCATGAAGCTTATGCCATAATAAATATGTTAATCACTAAGGTGCCCTAAGACTTGTTCATTCTTTTTGGGCAGTGATTGGTTTGATTTAAATATTTTGGTTTATTTCAGTGTTTGAAATGCCCTTTCTTTGTGGTTGTAACTGTATTAATCTCCTTAGATGCTGCGGTAACTGACTAGTGTTTCAGTACATTACCACACTACTTTGTTCTGCCCCTTTGTCCTAGCCCATTTGCCATACTTCAGGACATTGTTGATATCATGAACAACCTGGGAATTAAAAAAATAGATCTCCTGACTAATTATTCTATAACTACCCGCTGAAAAAAATCATAAATACTTTATCTACAAACAGCCAGCATTGTCCAAAGTCAGAGAAATGAAACGGAACTGTGCAGAAGACATGGCAAACCTGGTCTTAAACTCTGTTACCAGAAGTGTGTCCTATCCATTCACTTTTGTCTAATACCAATAATATAACATTCCATGTTTACAAATGCTTTGTTCACCCGGAACTGTAGGCTTGGTTGCTTTTCTGCTGCCACTCCCTCCAAATAATATGATTTTGTGCAGTGGCAGGTGTGAATCCAAATGCATCCCAGTAATAAAGTAATGATATGTTGCCAGACAGAAAGTTTTCTTTTTGTTTTGAAGTTTTTGGTAATAGAGGAGGAGGAGGAGGAGGAGCAGGACACTTGATGGACAGAAAGGCAGTATGACATACCTGTTCAGAGCTGAAATTTGCTTTGCTTTGAGTTTTGTTTCAAAACACCTCAAGAGGGGCACACAACAGGAACACTGGTTGGAAGCATGGAAGTCTGCCTTATGCCAAGTCAGACTCCTTGTCCACCTGCTCTGCTCTGACTGACAGCAATTCCCCAGGGCCTTGGACAGAGGTCTTTTCCATCACCTGCTACCTGATCTGTTTAACTGGAAATTGTAGGGCCTGAACCTGGGACCTTGTGCGTGTGAAGCACGTGTGCTACCACTGAGCTTACCCATGGCTAGCTGATCGTAGGATGCAATGTGTATTTTGCCACCTGGGCATGTGATTGTCATTAACACTTTGCTAAACACGCTGTTAAGCTGGACAGATGTAAAGTTCTTTTTCTGTCAAGTTTGGCTTGAGTTCAGGCAACATTTCTTCTCGCGTGAAAGGGACTGCTGCTCTTTGAGCAGCAAAGGATTTTTCCTCATATCTAGCTTTGGGTGCATTTGAGCTAGTGAGTTCCAGTGTGTTTTGAGAGGTGGTCTGTAAACGCCAGCAGTGTCATGGACTAACTGAATGACTTGAGGCAAGTCGCTCTCTCCCTCTCCCCCTCCTCCCATACTCTGATGGTTGTCTTCTGCAGTTTAAAAGTTTTTTAAAAAAAATACCTGGCTGATTTTTACTTAATTTAAGAAATTTAGCATTGGAGTGAATGATAAGCCCAGGCATGCTCAGTAAGACGAACTGTCAGTGTTCTAAAAGCCAGACTCGCACTTGCTTGGCTTAGCTAATGAGGGGACCACACCTAGGCTAGACATTTATTTCACTTTAGACAGTCTTGGCTTCCCCCAAAGAATCCTGGGAATTGTAGTTTGTGAAGGCTAATGAGAGGAAACTGCTATTCCCCTGACAGAGCTCCAGTGGCCAGAGTGGTTTAACAGTTAGCTGCTCTGATTGAAGCTCTGTGAGGGGAAGAGGGCATCTCCTAGCAACTCTCAGCACACCTCACTAACTGCACTTCCCAGGATTCTTTGGGAGAAGCCATCGCTGTCTAAAGTGAAGTAAAGGACTGTGTGTGGCCAGTGACAGCTTTGGTTTAAATTTGGGTGGAAGTCTACACGTGCCTGCTGTAGAATAAAAAGGTGGGGGAAATGCTGAAAAACAATGATAGTTTCACAATGTTTTCCTTTTGGAAAGGTGTGGAAAGTGCCCACCCACCCAAGCTCTCCTCCTCCCCTCCCTGCCCCTCCCCCAGGACAGTTTCACCTATCCTAAGGATGACTGCACAGGAGTAAATCCCATTGAACTCAAAAAGCACGCAAATGATCAAACCTGCTCTGCCCTCCTTCTTCCTCTTGTCCCTTCCCTCCCCCTTCCTTTGCCCCTCCCTTCCCATCCCCTTCCAATCCCTTCCTTTCCCCTCCCTCCCCATCCCCTTTCTCCTCCCCCATGGTCAGTTTTACCTATCTTAAGCATGATTGCATGGGAGTAAAACTCATTGAACTCAATAAGCATGCAAATGATCATACCTGCCTTTTCCTCCTCCTCCCTCCCATCACCTCCCTTTTGCCCCTTCCCTCCCCCTTTGTTTGCCCCTCCCCTTCCAATCCCCTCCTTCCCCTTTCCCTCCTCTCTCCCCTCCCTTCCTCCTTTCCTCTCCTCCCCTTGGTCAGTTTTACCTATCCTAACCATGGTTGCACAGGAGTAAATCCCACTGAACTCAGTAAGCATGCAAATGAGCAGACCTGCCTTTCCCCTCCCTCTCTCCTACCCTCTCTCCTTCCTTCTTCCTCCTTCCCTGCCCACTCCAGCCCTCACTCCTTCCCTTTCATAGTCAGCTTTACCTATCCTAAGTGCAATTGAACAGGAGTAAATCCCACTGAACTCAATGCAATGCAAATGATCAAACCCACCCTCCTCCTCCTTGTAATATTGTTTACAATATGTTGCTACTTAAGCAATGACTCTAGCTATTGGAAAAACCAAACTTGGTCTGCCCAAGATGCATGTTTTCAGCCTGCTATGCTTAAACCACTCCACTTAAGGAAAGGTAGACATGGTCAATTAAAAACACAGAGGGCATCTAGAAATTTGCTAGAATATATTTCATGTCCCACTGTTTTATGTTGTGCAAACTGAGACACTCCTCATGTCCTCTGGAGACAATTCTGCAGAATAGTCAGTGCCATTATTCCACAATTGGTTTTGAATTTTTTTAGTGTAAATTTTGCAAAGTGTTGCTTCACTTCACATATTCACAGAAACAGAAGCAAAAGAAAATGATTTACTATAGGAAACTTCACTAAAATTGCAAAGTATTTCAAACATATTTAAAGTGACTTTCTGAACTATATCAACTGTCTTAATATTGTTGCTTCCTCCCTGCTAAAACAAGACCAGCATAGTACTTGTCTTGTTTCTGTTATTTGGGCTGATTGCAGGTGTTGCCATCACTCACCATATGCTCAGAGGCACATTACCAAATTCTTCCAAGTTCCACAGGAAGTGGATTGGACTGTGAAAGACCAACTCAAATGGTGCTTGCATTTTGACAAATTAGTAGGGCAGTACAATATCTCGGAGAAGAGGCCTCCTGTTCCTCTGGTACATTCACTATAGCTGCCCAATTTCCCTGCTTTTTAAAGTTTGATAGAAATATCTGTTGTCTATAGGTACGTTCTTCAACCACAAGGGTTTTTTTTTTGCTTATTAGTGAATAATTATATAACTCACAAGCTGTTGCAAGGACGAATGTTGTAAGAATTGTAAATAACCTTTAAATGGAAAGAGCTGTAAATATATTTTGAAACAAATGTATTTTTTTAGCATCTCACAGTCAATGCCCAGCAGTTAGTGCTTCTTAACTTTGTTTATAAACTGAGCAAAAATACAAATTACTAACAAAAATATCATACAGATTTAGGCACTATGTTGAATGTGTGTATATGCATTGTGTTTTAGCATGTTCATGCATCCCTGTTCAGTAACTCTGGTGGCCAGAAACCAAAGATATTTAGATTACTCACTACCTTTCATTTCCTTTTTTCATTTCCCTGTGTTTTGGAAAACATGAAAATAACTCTGCTACTAAATATCAAGTACCTTTTATATGCTATCATGTAACTGTCTTCCCAGCCTATTATAACATGTAGAAACTGCTGGGCTAGATCATTTCAGACAGTCCAGTCCTCTGTATTCAAAAGAGGCCAGTTAAATGCCTCTGAGAAGCTCATGCACAGTTGCTTATAATATCAGTGGTCTGCAGTCTCTAGCTCTGGTGGACGGAAGGTAGCTCTGGATCTACTGAAAGAGTTGGGGTGATCTGCGTTAGATAAGCAAGAATTTCTGGCTCTCCGTTGTTTAACAATAGCAGCAACAAAATGAGCACTCACACACAGTGCCACAACCCTAATTATATTGCTGAAATGAAAAAAAGCTTGAGGTAACCCTGAGGGGAGGAAGAGCTGTGAACTTCATTGTTGTGTTACTCACAACAAATTCCTAGGATCTGAATT
Organism: Rhineura floridana; assembly: GCF_030035675.1. Taxonomy (NCBI): domain Eukaryota; kingdom Metazoa; phylum Chordata; class Lepidosauria; order Squamata; family Rhineuridae; genus Rhineura; species Rhineura floridana. The sequence goes on from NC_084483.1 coordinate 174,366,335, forward strand.
CTTTAATTTTGGACCAGCTCCAGTTGGTGGATCATGGGGTTTTGGTAAAAGAAAAAATCCAAGTAGATCTCGCAAACCTGCAGTCTGCCCACCCCTGCTGTATCTTGCTGCAGCCCCTGTTATTACTGATCCCACTTCCTAGATTGAAAACTGAGGCAGAGTAGGTGAAGAATTTGCCTGGGTTTACTCGAGAGGGTCATGGCTGAGCTGGAGTTTATGTATTATTTATATAGTACCCATAATGTGTGTGGTGCTCTAAAAAGTACAGGAGAGGATTAGGTGGGAAGTGGGGAGACAGAGAATAAAGATAGAGGTATTTAGTAAATGGATGAAAGATTAACTATATATTTCAGTTACACCTACTAAGGCTTGGGTAAAATAGGATCAGTGGGAGGAAGGGACTGCATTTCATGGAAATGATGGATTTGAGGGAAGGGTTTAAAGGCAGTAAAAGCATTAGCATCATGCAGGTGTTCTGGGAGGCAGTTCAGACAGCTAAGGCATGAAGGTCACAGGCAGGACTGTATTTTCACAGATCACAGCTGGGATACAGAAAAACTATGCCATCCTGGCTCTCAGGCCTGATTAGTTCACAGAGGCTTGTCAGAAGGTGTGAGCTGGCCTGGGGCACTCTAGCTCATTGAACCAGTCTGTAAAACTTCTTCAGCAACTGCTGCTGTTTGCTTCCTCAGACCTCGTGGGGAATTCTGGTTCATGTGTCCTCTATGTGGCCAAGATGTTACAACTTTGCACCCTCCTATCAAGGCTCCTTTTTGGAAATAGGTTGTACTCTTGAGTGACAAGCTTGAGCTACTTAGGATGGCTTCAGTTCCAAGATACAGAGTGTCTTGTATGAAATTCTGGTGAGCCACCTAGAAGTTCCCAAGGGTTTTGTCTTCTCTCATGCTGGTTCACATAGCAGACCCTCTGAATAAGTTTCTTTACTCCTTGGTGTGTTTCCCTGGGTGAAAAGTTGCCTTAGTGTCAATTCTTTGTGTGTTTGCAATTTTAATGTATGGGAAAGCACACAGGGAGTCATTTCTAGTTAATTTCATTTTCTTTTCATTATAATATCAGCATTTTAAAAAATGCTTTTAACTTAGTCACCACCCTTCTTATAATTTCTTATTCTCCTTGAGTTTGACCCAACAGAGAAAGTTCTTGTTTTGCAATGGGTGGGATTTCCACTTCTTTGTTTCGTGTAACTTTTTTTTCACATGCTAAGTTTCTGTTGACAGGAAAGAATGTACTTGTAATTGAAAAGATTGAGAACTAGGGCTGGGCTGAAACTTCTTTCATGCTTTTGCTGAGGTCACTTGACTGCTGTGCAGTTCCCCAACTAGCAAGAAGGAACCAAATGAGGGGGTGGGAAAATATTTTTCCCCCATAACCTGTCCACAGATTCAATCAAAAAGGTCCAACCTTGTTGAAGGGGCAAGATTTGACCCAAGAATTTAAATCCACAACGTTCAGCTGAGCGTATTTGAAAAAAAGCAGTTGCAGTTATGACAATAGTTTTGATTTCTGTTGAACAGAGTAACTGTTATCTAAGAACCAGGAGGCACACAGGCTGTAGATCATACTTCAGGGGTTGTGTTGTGATGTTTACCCTTTATATCTTTGCCATGATCTCTGTTGGTTCAGTATGCCTCACCCAGGGCTATTTGCTTCATATGTGCTCACAGAGCTGTTCTTCCAAGTTATTCTGTGAGTTGGGAAAGGATATATATTCATGAGTCAGAGCTGATTCACATTTTGTGGAGCAAGTGTCTTTGAAGCAGTAACAAATTAAAGTGTGAAGTAGAGGTGCGTGTTTATAAACACGTGGAGGACATGTGCTGAGGAAAAGGTTGCAGGTTAAAGTTCCCCGTCACATGCTCTCCACAACTCAGTGAGTTTACATAACTGCACCTGTGTTTCATACTTTATAACACTTCCTGATCTAAACACTCTTTTCACATAAAGTGTTAATTGACTCTTGAATACAAGTGTAGCATGAATGAGGCAATCTGACTTGCATTGTAAAATGGAAATACATACTCTGGGAGGCAACTCTTAGTGCTGGTTCATATCTTTAAAAACCACCAAAGTGCATGGTCCCCAGGGCCTGCTTGTATGAGTTCTCTGTTCTGAGTAAAGTCATGTGAATGGGACTTTTGGAAGAATGTTGTTAGCATGGACACCCTGGCTCCTACATTCACTTAACCCACACAGTAGTAGCAGCAAGGCAGTTTACTCGGGGAATCTGAAACAAGACTTAGATTGTATGCTGTCTGGGGCACAGATTCTCTTATGCACTCTTCGATCTTATACATGGGCAAAGTTTTGAGTTAAGGTCCTTTGTGTCTGTTATGAACTCCAGTAATTATAATCAGCATCATAATTGCAAAAGTCTTTACAGTTCTGCTGCATAGCAGATAGAAATTTACATCCTTTTTCAATCTTAAATCCTTTACTTCAAATAGATGAATAAAAAGATTATACCATGGTTGAATTAAGCAGCTTTGGGTATATGGCAAAGAATCTATTATATGATTTCAGATAGGAAGTGACCTAGATTTATAAGATAAAAGGTATATGTACCTGTTAATAACAGTCTAATATCACAGGCTTGAGTCAGAAAAATCTTAGGTGGAATGTTTTAAAGAGAATGTTGTTATGTGCCTTCAAGTTGACTGCAACTTATGGCAACCCTAGGAATCAGTGACCTCCAAGAGCATCTTTCATAAACCACCCTGTTCAGATCTTGTAAGTTCAGGTCTGTGGCTTCCTTTGTGGAATCAATCCATCTCTTGTTTGGCTTTCCTCTTTTTCTATTTCCTTCTGTTTTTCCCAACATTATTGTCTTTTCTAGTGAATCATGTCTTCTCATATGTGTCCAAAGTAGGTTAACCTTAGTTTCATCATTTTAACTTCTAGTGACAGTTCTGGTTTAATTTGTTCTAACACCCAATTCTTTATTTATTTATTTGCAGTACTTGGTATGCGCAAAACTCTCCTCCAACACCACATTTCAAATGAGTTGATTTTTCTCTTATCCACTTTTTTCACTGTCCAGCTTTCACATCCATACATAGAGATGGGAATACCATGGTCTGAATTTAGTGTTCAGTGATATATCTTTGCATTTGAGGACCTTTTCTAGTTCTCTCATAGCTGCCCTCCCCAGTCCTTGCCTCCTACTGATTTCTTGACTATGGTCTCCATTTTGGTTAATGACTGTGCCAAGGTGTTGATAATCCTTGACAAATTCAATGTCCTCATTGTCAACTTTAAAATTACATAAATCTTCTGTTGTCATTACTTTAGTCTTTTTAATGTTCAGCTGTAGTCCTGCTTTTGTGCTTTCCTCTTTAACTTTCATCAGCATTCATTTCAAATCATTTCTGGTTTCTGCTAGTAGTATGGTATCATCTGCATACCTTAAATCATTGATATTTCTTCCTCCAGTATTCACACCTCCTTCATCTTGGTCCAATCCCGCTTTCTGTATGATATGTTCTGGGTATAGATTAAACAAATAGGGTGATAAAATACGCCCATCTCACACCCTTTCCGATCGAGAACCAACTGGTTTCTCCCTATTCTGTCCTTACAGTAGCCTCTTGTCCAGAGTACAGGCTGCACATCAGGACAATCAGATGCTGTAGCACCCCCATTTCTTTTAAAGCATTCCATAGTTTTTCATGGTCTACACAGTCAAAGGCTTTTCTGTAATCTATAAAGCACAGGGTGATTTTCTTCTGAAATTCCTTGGTCTGTTCCATTATCCAATGTATGTTTGTGATATGATCTCTGGTGCCTCTTCCCTTTCTAAATCCAGCTTGGACATTTGGCACTTCTCGCTCCATATACAGTAAGAGCCCTTGTTGTAGAATCTTGAGCATTACTTTACTTGCATGGAATATTAAGGCAATAGTTCGATAATTACTGCATTCCGTGGGATCCCCTTTCTTTGGAATTGGGATATATATTGAACACTTCCAGTCTGTGGACCATTGTTTAGTTTTCCATATTTCTTGACAATTTTTTTGTCAAAATTTGGACAGATTCAGTCTCAGTAGCTTGTAGAAACTCTATTGGTATGCCATCTGTTCCTAGTGATTTGTTTCTTCCAAGTAATGTGCAGTTAGTTCCTCATTATTTACATAGCAAGTCTGTATGCTCATTTAAACTATATGCAATGAATTTCTCCATCTTTTTTAATATAATCAGAAATATAATTTACCAATGCACATCTGAAGCCCCATGTTTCTTCTAAGTATTTTAAGAGCAGCTTTCACCTGACATTCTAACATTTCTGGTTCTTCATCATACGGTTCCTCCATGAATGAATCTGTCACCCTGGCATCTCTTTTATAGAGTTCTTCAGTGTATTGCTTCCATCTTCCTTTTATTTCATCTCGGTCAGTCAGTGTGTTCCCCTGTTGATTATTCAACATCCCTACTCTTGGTTTAAATTTCCCTTTCATTTCTCTAATCTTTTGGAATAGGGCTCTTGTTCTTCCCTTTTTGTTGTCCTCTTCTATTTCTAGACAATAACTATTGTAATAGTTCTCTTTGTCCCTACATACTAGTCCAGCGTTTCCAACTAGTGGACCACCAGATGTTGTTGGACCACAATTCCCATCCTTCCTGACCATTGCCAATGCTGGCTGAGGCTGATGGGAGTTGTGGTGTGTGAGGCGTCCTTCCCTGGCTCTCCCTGTCAGGTTCCTACCTGCTCGTGGTTACTGCCTGTCTCTAGGCACCACCAGGGACTCCACCAGTCCGGACCACTCTCTCTTATGATTTCTCTCCCCGCTCTAGCACAGATCTCAACAGATCCCCCTGCTAGGCAACCACCAGTAACATCCCAATACTAGTATTCCCAGAGACTCTGAATACTGGTATTGTTATTCTCTTCACCGCTGCCACCATTTGTTACAGTTCCCCTTCAGCCTTGGTCATTACCTTACCCTCCCTTCTGGTCTGTGAAACCCCAGCCAAGGATCAGGCCTTTGGTAAACCAAATTAAGTATTTATTTCAGATAACAAAGCTAACAAGATTAACAAGATTTCTTCTTAAAGCACATAAGCATATGGTTTTACTCAATACTAATCCGAACTCCACCTCCCTCCTGGTAAACAACTCTCTAAACCCCACCAAGCAATCCACTCTTTCTCTTCTCCCCCCCATTCCACAATTCACCACCTCACATTCACCCAGATTTACCTGTCATCCTTTCATTTATACTGTCAGCCATTTTAAACATTCAGCCAATCATCAAGCATTCTATTGCCCATTCACTCCCCCTCCTCTTTCACTACTTACCATGTATACTCTAAACAACCAGCACTTACCATATATACATTAATATAGGAACATCACATGGTGCAATAACATCTGGTGGCCCACTAGTTGGGAAAGGCTGTACTAGTTGCTGTATTGTTGTATTAAGGGTTCTGACTGTGTTTCTATCTCCTTTTGCTTTTGCTTTCCTTCTCTCTTTAACCATTTGAAGAGTTTCTTCAGTCATCCATTGGGGTCTTTCTCTCTTTTTAGCTAGAGGTATTGTCTTTTTGCATTCTTCCCTGATAACGTCTCTGACTTCTCTCCATAGTTCTTCTGTCAACTAAGTTTAAAGCCTCAAATCTGTTCCTTATTTGATCTTTATATTCTTCTGGGATGTTGTTTAAATTGTATTTTGGCATTATGATTGCTTTGTTGTTCTTCTTTAGCTTTACTCTGATTGTCAATATGACCAGTTCATGATCTGTACCGCAGTCAGCTCCTGGTCTTGTTTTCGCAGAACGTATAGAACTTCTCCATCTTCTGTTACCAATTATATAATCAATTTGATTCCTATATTGACCCTTGGTGATGTCCACATGTACAGTCGTCTTTTCGGTTGCTCAAAAAATATGTTTGCAAGAAACAAACTATTGGCTTCATAGAATTCAATGTCTTTCTTCTGCCTCATTTCTGTCTCCTAAGCCCCATTTCCGCACAATTCCTAGTTCTTCTCTGTTCCCTACTTTTGCATTCCAGACCCCATGATTATCAGCACATTTTGGTTTGGTGTGTGATCAATTTCTGCGTAAAATCTCTCCAATTCCTCTTCCTCATTTGCTGTTGGAGCATAGACTTGGATGATGATTATGTTAATAAGTTTCCCGTTTAATCTCATTGATATCACTCGCTTAGACCGTGTGTTGTAGCTCCTAATTGCTTTTGCTACAAAACTTCTCACTATTAAAGCAACCCCATTTCTTTTTAAATTCTCATTTCCTGCATAAAATATTTTGTAGTTGCCTGATTGAAAATGTCCCATTCCCATCCATTTTAATTCACTCATGCCAAGTATTGTAATGTTGATACGTTCCATTTCTTGCTTGACAATTTCTAACTTTCCCTGGTTCATGCTTCTCACATTCCATGTTCCTATTGTGTGCGTCGTACAACTCCGGACTCTCCTTTCACATCTGTGTGCATCAGCCTCTGGGCTTCCTTTTGGCTCTGACCCAGCTGCGTCATTAGTCACAGCGCTACTCGTACTTGTCCTTTGTTCTTCCCCAGTAGCTCGGTGAGTGCTTTCTGACCTGGGGGTCTCATCTTCCAGCACTATCTCGTGTTGCATTTTGGATACTCTGCTCATAGGGTTTTTGTGGTAATGGTATTCAGAGGTGGTTTACCACTGTCTTCCTCTGAGTTTAGATGCATCTTAGTCTGATGTCTCAGCTTTGACTATTCCGCCTTGGGTGCCCCTGCTAGGAGTCTAGCCTCTTGGTCTAGACTTCTGATGACATTGCTCTCAGCTTCTTCAACACTCTCAAACCCCCTCACCACGTTAAGGTGTGCATCCTAAAGGGGGTTTAAAGAGAATAAATAGCAAGAAAAATTGGAAGTAGTGATAACCAAAAAAAAGGGGGGAAATCTTGTTACTTTGCTTCGTCTTGTAAACCCATATAAGCTACTAACCCATAAGAGCTTGAATTAAGCCACCTGTCAACATGCCATTATGTTAGGCATTTGTGACCTTGAAGAGTTGGGGGGCAGGAAGTCTCTAATGCTTGTCTATCTGGTCAACTAAGCCAGCTCTTTCTCCAAGGAGCCCAGGCTCTCTTAACTGTCCATTATATCCTCACAGCAACCCTGTGAGTTGTTGTAAGTGACGCAAGGACACACAGTGAGCTTCATGACTGAACAGGGTGTTGAACCCAAGCCTGCTTGGTTTAGTCCAACACTGTAACCATGGTATCACATTCGCTCTTTGCCTATCTGGTGTGGGAGGAGAGTTTGTTCAGTTTCAGAGGGTGCATTCTGTACAGGCGGGCCCTGCTTATACGGTAAGTTCCGTAAAGCAGAAATCGCTGTAAAGCAGAACCCATTGAGTATAATGGGGCGCGTCGTGCGAAAATGCTGCAAAAGTGCAAAAACTGCTTTAAAATGGGGAATTTCCCCTAATTGAAAGCCGCCGCATTAGCGGAACGCCGGAATGCGAAGCGCCGGAAAGCAGGGCCCTACTGTACTTGTTCAGATGTGACTAGAGTTGTTTCTGACTTGAAATGTTGTTCCATATAACATCTCTTCCAAAAGCTAAACAGTCATTGGGTTATAAAATAAAATATAGAATACTATTCATAGTCTCAGGCTGTGATCTGAAGGCACGTCAGGCCACCATCTTGCTGAAGCTAAATAGGTCTGGGTCTGGTTAGTGCCTGGATGGGAGACTGCCTGGAAACCACACGTATGCTGCCTTGGGTTCTGTGATGAAAGAAAGGTGGAGTTAAATGTAAGAAAGAAATAATAGGGAAGATTTATATGCTCCTTTATCATGGAAAGTTTTCTTCTTAAATTGTTGGATAATCTGCCTAATTCAGGAAGATCACTACCAAAAACTGTATGAAACGTTCCTTCATACTAGAAACTTTGGATGTTTTCACAGTAAAATAAAATATTTTAAAATTATTTAACTTAATGAAATAGTAGAGAATATCTGCAATAGTTCTCCTATGATCCCTCTCTTTTTTTTTTTAACTTTGTGGTGGGCAAATGAATTTTCTGTTACTATTAAAAAGTACATGTAATGATTTTGTTTCTTTTCAGATTCTCGTATGGCCGACTTGAAGCTTTCAACAAAAACTGCATCCAAAAACATTGGAGAGTCATTTAAAGTAAGATCTATAAGAGGAAACTACAGCTCTGTCATCAGTTGAAAGCTTTTAAACTTAGTTTGAGACACTGCCATAGGACATCTTCTGAAGCAGAAACCTAGGAAATGAATACAATAGGGCCCCACTCATACGGCGGGTTACGTTCCAGACCCCCAGCTAAAAGCAAAACCCGCTGAAATGCGGAACTCTGTCAATAAAATGGCGCCCGACACCCGAAAAATGCTGTAAAAGCGGAACAAGCGCCGTATGAGTGGGGCCTTACTCTAATTGAAAGCTGCTGTATTAGCGGAACACCAAAAAGTGGGACCCTACTGTAGGCTGAGCTCTTTAACTATTTTATATTTTAAAAATCTGCAGTTGTGCTTAGAAAGGCACAGACATTTAGGCTTACAAGACTTCAAAATTCTCTGAGCTTCCGGGAGGCAACCTTTTTTCCTTTATTTCCCCTGTGGTCATACTAAATGGGCCTATTCCTCAGGACCCACTGTGATGATCCTGTATTAGTATAAATAGGGTAAGTGCTGTTTGTTTAGAAGATACATGGTAAGTGGAGTGAAAGAGGAGGGGGAGTGAATGGGCAGTAGAATGCTGGATGATTGGCTGAGTGTTTAAAACGGCTGACAGTATAAAAAGGAAGAATGACAGGTAAATCTGGGTGGATGTGGTGTGGATGTGTGTGGATGTGAGGTGGACGTTGGTGGACTTGAGAGGGTTGTTTTGGTGGGTTTTGAGAGGAGATTGTGTGGAGAGTTGGTGGATGTGAGGAGAGGGTGGAGTTCGGATTAATACTAAGACCAGTACCTCAGGAATAGATGTAACCATATGCTTAAGTGCCTTTTAAAGAAATCTTGTTATCTCTGTTATATAATAAAATACTTATTTGGTTTACCAAAGGCCTGATCCTTGGCTGGGGTTTCACAGACCAGAAGGGAGGGTGAGGTAAATAACCAAGGCTGAAGAGTGACAAATGGTGGCAGCGGTGAAGAGAATAACACCACAAGCAGTCTGAGTAAATCAAAGGGATTGGGACAGCTTTAGCACTCAGTCACAGAGGTAACCAGATAGACTCAGGCAGAGTCTCTGGGACTACTGGTTATAGGACGTGACTGGTGGTGCTGCCTTGCAGGGGGATCTGTTGAGATCTGTGCTAGAGCGGGGAGAGAAACCATATAAAAGGACAGTCCGGACTGGTGGAGTCCCTGGTGGTGCCTAGAGACAGGCAGTAACCACGAGCAGGTAGGAACCTGACAGGGAGAGCCAGGGAAGGGCGTCACACCCACCTGCCATATTTAGTATTTCAGCTAGACACTGAAGGTGTCTTAACTCCTGGGATATACTGTACCCAATGTTCACTGCTGGCCAGGTAGGTTTATGAGTGAGTAGAAGCTCATTCGCAAGGTAACATGTCCTTCTGTGTGTCCCCTTCTATCATTCGGATAGAAGTTTTCTATCTTCACATGTGATAAATTAAAACATAACAATGTGCTGTTGGCATCAGTGTTCCAAATGTTAAAAAATAAAAGATGTATGCCCCTGTGTATTGGACATTTACTATGGCTAACACATTGGATAACAAATAGAAACTAAATTAACACCCTGGCTTAGTTCTTTGCTGCTGAACATTAGCTGAAATAGAATGTAGCTGAAATGAAATGTACAGGACATCCAAGAAACTGTTTTGGATTATGTCCAACTAAGTTTTGCTAAGAGTAGACCCATAGAAATTAATGAGCCTAAGTTAGTGGGCATTATTGTTAATGGTCTACTTTGAGTAGAGCGAACATTGGATGCAACTCTTTGAACCTTATACTCTTGTTGTTTGAACATGGTGTAGTGCAGTGATGGCATTAAGATACAATATTAAAATCACTGTGTAAATATGGAAATAGGCAATTTTTTTTTCAACTATGTAGTATTTCATCTCTAGAAGATGCGACATATCATTTTGCTGAGCCTTTTAAAAGCTTTGGAATTGTGAACCGTTACCAATGAAGGTTTTGACATTCATGTTATGGGAGTTAATATTGGAATCTGACTCTTGCTGAGATTCCATCAAGGCAGTTTATGAATTTGCTATACCACAATTCATCATTGCTCATTTTCTAATAACTTAAAATCTGTTCTGTTTTTCTTCCCACCCATCCCAGGCTCTATCATCCCTTGTAGAAAAAGCAGAAGGTTTCTCAAAAACACTGTCTATGCAACCAGCGTTGGAATTGTGCAAACTCCATCAAGAAATCTCTTCTGGCTCAGAGGTGAAAAAGGAGAATAAAATTGAAGTGAAAAATCTTGTGTCACGAGTGGAAATTACACCCCCAGAAATTACTACCAGTAATTCTCTTCTACTGAAAATAAAGAGACGATCATATTCCCCACAGAAACACTACCCACTTCAAAAAAGAAAACCGAATCTTGATACATGAAAGCTTTTTTGTGTGTGGGACTGCTGTGTAGCCTCTTTTTCCTGTTTGAATTTGTCCACATAAACAGAAAACTGCTTGCAAAAGCATCAATAGTGATGTCCTCTGGAATCCATACAACCAAACAGATCTCATAGTTACGGAGTTTTGTTGTTGGGGCTTCTTGTATAATCTAAATACTTCGTCAAACCATTTCTTATTAAATTTGAGCATTGTTCTTTGAAACCTGAGGCTGCTGTACCTTTGCTGATCAACTGATAGCAAACTGATCAACAATGAGGCCTTGAGTTGTTCACAAAGATTTCAACTTCTGAATGGTCAAGACTCTGAGGAGTACAGGCAGGGAAGTATTCCCTAGCACAGCTCAGTTACAACCCAAGCAGAAGACTCCATGCCATGTGGTTGTAGAAGCAGTTTTGCATGCAGCAGCTGTAGCTCTGGCTTCAAAGAAGAAAGTCAAAAAGTCCTGCTGCAAATACCGAAGCATTTTGGAGTGCATAAAAGAGCTGTGTGGATCACAACAACAGTTTGCATTTGTGGTGTCAGTATGACTTCAGTGTATAGCTTATTTGTACAGGTTCATTGTGAACGTTGGAGAATAGCTTGCATTTGGAGTGCTATCTTTAAACTGTGTCCACAATGCATATTGCAGTCTGGCATTAACATTTTTATCTTTTAAGTACCGCCGTCTTTAATTACATTGACCCTTCATTTGTAGCTCAGGGATACCAGTTTAAGATTACTAATCTATGTAGTAGATTAAAATTAATTAAATCACACTATAAATCTAGAATCCTCACAAATTAATTTCAAGCTATGCTGTTTTTCTGCCTATAGATCTATATTGCTGTTCTCACAAAAAGTTAGCAGATTGCAACTTTTAGGTGTCTTCTAAAAATTTATCCATACAATTCATCATGCTCAGTAGGCATTTTGTTTTTCTAAAACCAGACTGGAATGTACTTTGAGTTGCATCTATCTGCAGAGCAGAGTGGTACAAGCTGAAACAGATTGGTTTGTGCTGAATCTGGCAGCATATGTTCAAGGAGAGCTGTAATGAAGCAATTTTGAATTTGGGGCTACTGGATGTGCATTGTTTTGGGACTGGCATTGCCTGCCTCTGCATGCTTGCTTTGCTACCAAATGCTTGGTCAATGTGTACATTAATAAATACACAAATTACTATAGAGCTACTGTACGTCTCTGGTCTTTCTCTTACTCCTCTCTTACTCCCCCCTGCCCCCTTAAAGACTACCCTGAACTTCCCACCATTTCAGGAACAATATATGTATTTATATACCAAGACTACATTGGCAAGGCTTATTTATGAAGTACCAAAATCAGTGCTATTAGCAGATACTATTTTCTTTTTTTACTAATTGGAATTTATTGAAAATACATTGTTTCTGAAAATGCAAAAAAAAGTTGTTTGCTTCCTTAACAACATTAATTATTGTGGTTTGAATCTAAGTCACACTTCGAGTAGGCTCGTTGAAATAAATGGATTTGTTAGTCATATCCGTTGATTTTATGTGAGTCTTCTATGAGTATAACTTAGTTGGATTCAACCCTATTTCTTTAAACATTTTCTTGATCAGTTGCAAGGAAAGGTCAATGGGCAAAAGGCTATAATTGATACCCAAATGTTAGGTAGTCATGTTCTTGAGTATGACTAACATTCAGTATCGCCCTATGAACATTCTTAATTCTGCTCTTGAAATTCTTTTTCTAAAACTTGTATTAACAGAGTAGGTCTTGCATACTGAATATGTGCATTTCTTTTGTCTCCTTTGTAAAGTGCATATTTGTGTATAAAACATATCTTTAGTACACACCTAACTCACCAAGACCAGTTCTCTGATTTTATATTCAAATTTTGGCTTAAATCATCAGTTTTCCCGGTCATAGTTCTGATTCACTGTTTTCAAAACAGGTGCAAAGCTGAGAATTCAAGCATGTCTAAAGTAAATAGCAAAGGCATTGTATGCAGTAACACTTGGTGATATTTTTTGCATAAAGAAAATGTCATTGTAAAATAGAAAATGCAGCAGCCAGGATCCAAACAATGGTACAACTAATTCTGAATATGCAAGGGAGCTGACTTGCATTTCTCAAACAGTAGTCCTCGTCCCATAATGCCACATGGAAAATCTCTTTTGAAATGGAGTGTTGTCAAAAAGAGTTTGTTAGAAAATAGGGGTTGGCTGATCAGAGAGGAAAACTTACTGGAGATGCCTGAAGTAGATTTTCAAAACCCAGCCATGTTTCAAGTCCTACCCATTACAGAGATTTACATTTAGCATTGCAATTTGCTTTGGGCATTCAAACATCTTTTCAGTATTGGCCAGTTTCTTCATTACACAGATTAGTAATTTTCCTCCATTATGCTGTATTCCATAATTTTATCGGTTCAGAGTTTTGTATGTTTGGTTTTTAATTTGTGTGTATTTGGAATCTGAAATGCTTTTCCATATTTTCCCTTTAATGTTTTCTGCAATTAGGAGAAGGAGTAACATTTCTTTGTGTGCCATTAATTTTATCTCCCAAATGTTCTAAACAAAACAACCTCTGGGTTCAGTAGTTGTTCTATACCCAATCATTTTGAAAATGAACAGTATGACTTCTTGACAATATTTCTTATGAAGTGGGGATATCCCTCACCTGTGTATAAAATTAGTATTATAACAGTTCCAACTGCTAGGGTGACACCCCATGATGTCTGCTTGTACAACAAGACTTCCAGTTTCTCTTCTCTCTCAGCTGCCTGCATTCCCCCCCCAAATCTGCTCCAGAGGGTCCCTCAACCTTCCAGAGGGGCTGCAGAGGAAAGGAAGGATAAGCCCAGTTGCACAAGCAGATGATCCCTTGCATTAACGTTGGATCTTGCCCTTAGCCTGTAACTGTAGAAGGTGTCAAATGCCATTGATACAGCAGCTAATAATACTGAGGGGCTTTTTTTAAAGCATCAGCATAGTGAACAAGAAATAGTTGAATTAAATGTAGCTTTCCAAATCCAGGAATCAGCTGTTCACTTGAATCCTGTTGCCACCATTTTGTCATTGATACAATAATCCTTTAATTTTTTTAAGCTGATCTTAAAATCCAGGTGGTAACTTTTTAGATTCATATTCTAAAATCAAGTTCTCTTCGAATCTTATTAATTCTGCAATCCTAAACATACATGCTTGGAAGTAATTCCCACTGAATTCAGCAAGACTTATTTCAGACTGAACATGTTTTAAGGAGGAGCTCAATTTCATGGAGTTCTTGACACTTTCCTTAGACACAATATTGTTTTTTTTGATGTGGTTCATTTTAAATACATCAGCAATCTTTCCCACAAAGTGCTGCAGTCTAATAATTCTCAAGATGCTGAATGAAGAGGGTGGCATCTTAGGTCTAAGTTTTTTTTAAATTGAGACATGGGCATACTTTTTTATGACAATGTAGTGAATTCGGGTTTTGTTTTTTCTTAGGAAGAGTTACAAAGCTGGAAGTGAGAAAGTTAAGTGATGAAGTAATGCAGTGATAGATTTGGGCAAGGGATTATGCCACTCTGTTTAAAAAATGATTATTTTAGGAATCCTAGTTTTGATAGGAGTAGCATTGCCTTTGAAGAGGAGAGTCCTATGAAATGCAAAATAGATAATAATTGAAGCACCTTGCAAAAAAAGGTAATGAGAGAGTGACTCTTCTAGTAGCTTTCATAGTGGATTCAACAGATGTGTAACTATCATATTTTGAAGTGATTTATAACATGAAGCTTCTATTTCTTGGCTGTGTTTAATTATTTTGATTTCTAATTTGCAGGAAAATGTTGTAGAAAGGAATTCTAAAGTCTCCCTTTACTTGAAATGTATAACATTCAACATTTTTATTTTTAACTTGGGCTGAAACTGGTATTGCATCAGTAGGCGTCTGGCTGTTTTCTTAATATGGCTCATCAAGTCCTCTGAGGGACACCTAATAAAAGAATAGCTGGTTGATCCTTGTGTGCATATGGGCTTGATAGTGTGGTATGCTGCTGAGATAGGCAAGAGGGTTGAGCTTTGGAAAAACTGATCAGAAAGTTGTTCAAACAATATTGGACCAATGAAACATGAAGCATTGGCAGACCCTCCCATCTGAATCAGATCTGCCTCCAGTAGCTACATGGCAGTTTATATAGTTAGAGCTTTGTTTAACAGCACAGGCTGGTGAGACTTCAAAAATGCAGGCTCTCCCCAATCTACCTGACATTTCCCAGGAATGTGATTGTTACCACAGTCTTAAGAATCAAACCAAAGTTTATGTAGACTTTGTCAGTGTTTGTGGCAAATGAAACTCTGGAAGCTGGTTTACTGCTATGTAAAAGACAACTAAAAGCAGCCCTTCAAGTTGTCAAAATGGCTTCTCTAAATTTGTTGCAATTTAATTCAACAGAAAACTTGAATCAGAGCAAGTCAGTATCCAGCTTGCTCTTTGTTTATGTGTACACCATAGTTGCTGGTGATGCTCACCTCACACACACATCATGGCATTCTGGAATTACGCAGTTATGGCTGGATGTGGAAGCAAGAATAAGTGATACTCTTTCCTCAATCCATTTGAGGGAAGGGCCATAGGTCAGTTATGAAGCAGGTGCTTTTTGTGGAAATGTTTCCCAGTTCCTTGGCATCTCTAGAGAGGGCTGGAAAAGACTCCTTTTTGAGACTCTGAAGAGTCTTTGCCAGTCAGTCGGCGTAGCTAGACACACCATAGATCTGCCTTGGTTACTATGGTTACTATGTTGAATCTTTAATTCACTCATCTGGTTCAAGGATACTTACCTGTTCACTGGGTGTTACCTCAACATACGTTGTGGATTCACAGGCCTAGTGCCGAGGAGAATAATTCTGCAACACTGGAAGATTTCAGATGTAGTTGAGCAATGTAAATGATATCTTAGACCTAGATAAATTTGGCCATAGGACATTTCTGTGTATCTGAACTGTAAGGTATAAGTTCAATAATACCTCAGTTAAAGAAGTAGATGCATTCCTGGACATTGCTTCAACAGAAACGTTGATACCAGAGGTAGGAATAACATGAAAATAATAGAGATAGGTTCCTACATCTGTTCATGGATTGTGAGGGTAGTTTCAACAGGGCTCTAAAAGGTGCTTATCTGGCACCCACTCACCCACCCACTCACTCCTCTCCTCCTCTGAATCCTATTGGATCCTTCCCTCCCCAGCCTTGGGAGACAGCAAGAGATCTCATTAATGCAAAGCAAAGACACAGGCTTATCAGTAGCACCCTAGCAAAGCAAAGGCACAGGTTTATCAGTTTATTGATTGCAGACACATGCTAGTCAGTTTCACCTTAAAGCAAAGACCCAGGCTTGAAAGTTTATCCAAAGCAAAGCTGGTCAGTTTCTCCTTTAAAAAAGCCTTTGTTAAAAGGAGCTTCATTCCTACAGGATTCCTTAACTGAGTTATTACTGTATATTCATTCTGTGTGCTGGTTACCTCCCCTTGCTAGTTTGTTTTACTTGTAGGATTTATAACCTGACTTTCTCTTTCTAGAGAAACTTTTAAGGGTGGCTCATAATATCAAATGTAGAAACTTAGCAGCACAAATTAACAATGCAGACTATGTTAAATTTATTTCCTTCTGTCTCTTCACTATATCCTTCCTGTTCTCTCCCTGTTGTATTTCCTCCCTTTCCTTTTTCTCACAATGATTTGTGTATAGTAGTAATAAATAATTTAGCAGCACCATGCAAACTATTCTAGGTAAGGATGTGTGGTGTAGTGGCATATTGATTTCTTCCCAATATTGAGCGCTATTCTTTTGGCTGTATTAAGTGGGCATTTACTGCCCCCCCCATTTCTTAAGATGGGCCAGTATTCTCTAGCCGGCTCATAATCTTAGATGCCAGACTGCGCACACAGCAGAATGAAATGGTACAATCCTGAAATGACAGTGGAGGATACCAGTTCTTTTTGAATGCTTCTCTGCTACTATTTTTTAAGTGCTCCCTGTTAAGTTTTTTTTAAAAAGCAATCTGTAGCCTCAGGGAAGAAGGTTATGGTTTGACCCGTGCTCTGTTGTATGTTTATATATGTGTGTGTGTACCTTTGATACTCTGGGATTGCAGAGTTGAAGAGAAGCATACTGTGACCTTTGCCAGTAGCTGTGAGGCTGAGGGCCATTGGGAAGCTGAATGCCTTGTGCCTCCTCCCCAGAACATCTTGGCAAAGAGAAGAGCAGGCTGGCCCATTCATCCACCAGTGAAGGAGTAAACTGTCCCAGTGCTTGCTTCTTCCTCATCCAGTTGTCATGCCCACTAGAATTAGACTGGGGTTCTGCAGGCAGGAAATGTCTTATCTTGTAATATCTGTACAACATTTAGAACAACAGTGGGTGATTTATATGCATTTAATTTTATAGCCACGAGAGTGGCTGTATACTATAGCCAGCGTGGGTTTTTCACATTCACATTTCCCCTCCTTCCCCTCTTCCTTCTTCCTCCCCCCCCATCAGTTTTACCTATCCTAAGCATGATTTCATGGGAGTAAGTCCCACTGAACTCAATAAACAGGCAAATGATCAAACCTGTCCTCCCCTCTCCCTCCTCCTCCCTCCCCATCCTCTGTGGTCAGTTTCACCTATCCTAAGCATGATTGCAGGGGAGTAAATCCATTGAACTAAATAAGCATGCAAATGATCAATCCATTCTCAGCAAACTTGCACAGGATCCCATTTCTTACTTCCCGGATTAAAAAGCAGGGAATTTCACTAATAGGCAAAAAACCTTGCAGTTGAAGAATGTACCTATAGCCCACAGATATTTCTATCAAACGTTAAAAAGCAGAGAAATTGGGCAGCTATAGTGAATGCACCAGGGAAACAGGAGACCTGAACTCTGAGATATTGAACTGCCCTACAAATTGGTCAAAATACAAACACAATTTGAGTTCAAAAGAGGAAACTTCACAAAAATGAGGGGATTGGTAAAAAGAAAGCTGAAAAACAAAGTCCAGAGGGTCACATCACTCGAAAATGCTTGGAAGTTGTTTAAAAACCCTATATTAGAAGCTCAACTGGAGTGCATACCGCAGATCAGAAAAGGTACCGCCAGGGCCAAGAAGATGCCAGCATGGTTAACGAGCAAAGTCAAGGAAGCTCTTAGAGGCAAAAAGTCTTCCTTCAGAAAATGGAAGTCTTGTCCAAATGAAGAAAATAAAAAAGAACACAAACTCTGGCAAAAGAAATGCAAGAAGACAATAAGGGATGCTAAAAAACAATTTGAGGAGCACATTGCTAAGAACATAAAAACCAACAACAAAAAATTCTATAACTACATTCAAAGCAGGAGACCATCTAGGGAGACAATTGGACCCTTGGATGATAAGGGAGTCAAAGGTGTACTAAAGAACGATAAGGAGATTGCAGAGAAGCTAAATGAATTCTTTGCATCTGTCTTCACAGTGGAAGATATAGGGCAGATCCCTGAACCTGAACTAACATTTGCAGGAAGGGATTCTGAGGAACTAAGACAAATAGTGGTAACGAGAGAGGAAGATCTAAGCTTAATGGACAATATAAAAACTGACAAATCACCGGGCCCGGATGGCATCCACCCGAGAGTTCTCAAAGAACTCAAAGGTGAAATTGCTGATCTGCTAACTAAAATATGTAACTTGTCCCTTGGGTCCTCCTCCGTGCCTGAGGACTGGAAAGTGGCAAATGTAACGCCAATCTTCAAAAAGGGATCCAGAGGGGATCCTGGAAATTACAGGCCAGTTAGCTTAACTTCTGTCCCTGGAAAACTGGTAGAAAGTATTATTAAAGCTAGATTAACCAAGCACATAGAAGAACAAGCCTTGCTGAAGCAGAGCCAGCATGGCTTCTGCAAGGGAAAGTCCTGTCTCAGTAACGTATTAGAATTCTTTGAGAGTGTCAACAAGCATATAGATAGAGGTGATTCAGTGGACATAGTGTACTTAGACTTTCAAAAAGCGTTTGACAAGATACCTCACCAAAGGCTTCTGAGGAAGCTTAGCAGTCATGGAATAAGAGGAGAGGTCCTCTTGTGGATAAGGAATTGGTTAAGAAGCAGAAAGCAGAGAGTAGGAATAAACGGACAGTTCTCCCAATGGAGGGCTGTAGAAAGTGGAGTCCCTCAAGGATCGGTATTGGGACCTGTACTTTTCAACTTGTTCATTAATGACCTAGAATTAGGAGTGAGCAGTGAAGTGGCCAAGTTTGCTGACGACACTAAATTGTTCAGGGTTGTTAAAACAAAAAGGGATTGCGAAGAGCTCCAAAAAGACCTCTCCAAACTGAGTGAATGGGCAGAAAAATGGCAAATGCAATTCAATATAAACAAGTGTAAAATTATGCATATTGGAGCAAAAAATCTGAATTTCACATATACGCTCATGGGGTCTGAACTGGCGGTGACCGACCAGGAGAGAGACCTTGGGGTTGTAGTGGACAGCACGATGAAAATGTCGACCCAGTGTGCGGCAGCTGTGAAAAAGGCAAATTCCATGCTAGCAATAATTAGGAAAGTTATTGAAAATAAAACAGCCGATATCATAATGCCGTTGTATAAATCTATGGTGCGGCCGCATTTGGAATACTGTGTACAGTTCTGGTCGCCTCATCTCAAAAAGGATATTCTAGAGTTGGAAAAGGTTCAGAAGAGGGCAACCAGAATGATCAAGGGGATGGAGCGACTCCCTTATGAGGAAAGGTTGCAGCATTTGGGGCTTTTTAGTTTAGAGAAAAGGTGGGTCAGAGGAGACATGATAGAAGTGTATAAAATTATGCATGGCATTGAGAAAGTGGATAGAGAAAAGTTCTTCTCCCTCTCTCATAATACTAGAACTCGTGGACATTCAAAGAAGCTGAATGTTGGAAGATTCAGGACAGACAAAAGGAAGTACTTCTTTACTCAGCGCATAGTTAAACTATGGAATTTGCTCCCACAAGATGCAGTAATGGCCACCAGCTTGGACGGCTTTAAAAGAAGATTAGACAAATTCATGGAGGACAGGGCTATCAATGGCTACTAGCCATAATGGCTGTGCTCTGCCACCCTAGTCAGAGGCAGCATGCTTCTGAAAACCAGTTGCCGGAAGCCTCAGGAGGGGAGAGTGTTCTTGCACTCGGGTCCTGCTTGTGGGCTTCCCCCAGGCACCTGGTTGGCCACTGTGAGAACAGGATGCTGGACTAGATGGGCCACTGGCCTGATCCAGCAGGCTCTTCTTATGTTCTTATGTTCTTAGTTGGTCTTTCACAGTCCAATCTGCTTGCTGCGTAGCTTGGAAGAATTTGGCAACATGCCTCTGAGCATACGGTGAGTGGTGGCAATACCTGCAATCAGCCCAAAGAATAGAAAGAAGACGTGCTGTGCTGATCTTGTTTTAGCAGGGAGGAAGCAACATTATTAAGACAGTTGCTATAGTTCAGATGGTCACTTTGAATATGTCTGATTTCCTTTGCAATTGTAGTGAAGTTTCCTATAGGAAATCATTTTCTTTTGTTTCTGTTTCTGTGAATATGTGAAGTACAGCAACACTTTGCAAAATTTACACTAAAAAACCTCCAAACATAATTGTGGAATAATGGCACTGATTCCTGCAGGATAGACTCCAGTGGACTTCAGGAGCGTTTCAATTTGCACAAGATAAAACAGTGGGAGGTGAAATATATTCTAGCAAAATTCTAGGTGTGCTCTGTTTTTAATTGACCTTGCCTTAAATGAAGTGGTTTAAACATAGCCGGCTGAAAACATGCATCCTCTTTTTTCCAACAGCTAGAGTCATTGCTTAAGTAGCAATATATTGGAATCAGTCTGATTTTACATCAAACTGCAGTTTCACATTCCACTGTTAATGCACCCAAAATAGAAATAGAACATAACCTCCAATTTGAAACACAAAAGGCTGTCTTCACCATCATATGACATTGACCAATAAAAAGGCTTTGAAATTAATAAAAATAAATTTGACATGGATTTCTAGGATGAATAATGAGGGAAATAAACGTTTCTAGTTTAGATTCTCTGTAGAAACATTAGTAACACAGGAAAGAAGCAAAGTAAGAAGAACAGTTGAAACATACAAAAATAAAATTATCTTTGGAGATGGCAGGTGTTGCCATCACTCCCCATATGTTACCAAATTCTTTCAAGCTACACAGCAAGTGGATTGGACTGAAAGACCAACCCAAATTGTGTTTGCATTTTGACCAATCTGTAGGGCAGTTCAATACATCAGAGAGGAGTTCAGGTATCCTGCTCACCTGGTGCATTCACTATAGCTGCCCAATTTCCCTGCTTTTTAAAGTTTGATAGAAGTATCTGTGGGCTATAGGTACGTTCTTAAACTGCAAGTTTTTTTGCCTATTACTGTGATATGATTCCTCCCTAGCGATCTGAAGATAAGCAGTCAGTTACCACCTCATTCTGTTGCCTGGCATGGATCTTTTACCACCAGATATTAATGAAGAGGTTCAGTTCTATCACCCGTGGCGTGACTTGGAACAAAGGGGATGTGTGTTAGCAATGCCAAAATGACTGTTTTGTCAATGGGCAATTTTAAAAGCATAATTATTACTGTCTGTGCTTTCTGTATTTCATTTTCCTCTGGCTTCCCTGTTAACAGCTCCACCACCGTGTGTGTAATTTTACCTGTAACTAATCAGGATAACACTTAATGCCTCTGATGAAGCGGGCTGCTAAAGCTTTCTGCCCTAGGATAGCCATATATAGTCAATTTGTTAATCTTTAAGGCTACCATTAATTTTTTTCCCTGCAACAGTGGACCCCCCCTCTGGACGTGTTATATATATATGAGAATTATCTGAGCGAGAAATAGTTTGCACAGCCCATCCAACTGAAACTGGTAGCAGGTACAGGACGGCAAGGTAGTAACTTTGCAGGGCCAGATGACAGCTCCAGAGCCACAGACCGCCGGCGGGGCGGGAAGAAGGGAAAAGCCCCCTCTCGTCTCAGTTCCCCATCGGGCCGGCTTCGCGCCTGAAAGCCGCCGCAGACCCCCGGCCCGCTGTGGTCAGGCAGCCAGTTCCCTCCGAAGTTTCAAAAAGGGCGCCACGTGATTTCCATGAAAGTGACAAGCGGCTTAGTCAGTAGCAAGCAGAGGCGCCGCCGCCAGAGTAGGAGAGAGCGAGATCGGGCGCCTGTTTTCCCCGGCCGAGTTCTGCTCAAGAAGGGGAACGGCTGTGGGAACACGCGGCCGGTAGTTGCAGTCAGGCGCGAGGCTGCGGCAGCTCTCGGGATGTCCCTGGCCGGGCTTTCCGCGTAGATAGCAGACAGGCAGCCGTCCGTCCGGCGCGCCCGGCGCCCGCTTCCTCGGCGACCCTGCGATGTTCTTTGGCTTCCTTGCTGCGCCTACGAGCGGGCGCGCCGCCTTGGCGGGATGTCTCAGGGCGCTCTCGCTGCGGGGAGCGTTTTGCAAAGGAGCTCCTCTTCCGAAGGCGCTCAGCAGGTAAGGGCACGAGGGAAGCGGGAGCGGGGGAGGGCGAGCGAGCGAGAGTCGCGGCAGGCCAAGAAAGGAGCGAGGGATCAAGTGTGTTGGGAGAAAGCGGGTTTGGCTTTGGTGTCTCCCTCTCTCTCCTTTCCGCGGGGCACTTTGCCACTGTGCCAAGCGCGCTGTTAACTGGTGTGCTGGAAAAGGGTCGAAAATAAAACTGTCGCTAGCCCATAAGGTTCTTACGCACAAACCATAGTACGGTCGCAAAGGAAAGAAAGTGGGATTTTTCAGAACGGGGTATGTCTGTGGGTGCAAAGAAAAGGGAGCCACGGGGGCAGGGCAGGGCAAAAAAAGGGGCTCAAAATGATCGGCGGGTGTAGCGCTTTCCTCAGGAGGAAAGGCTATCTCGTCGAGTGGGTTTTTTCCCATTTAGAAGAAGAAAAGGCATCTATGACGGAGGAGAAGAGACTTGAGAGAGGTGTATAAGGACAGGCAGGGGATGGAGGAAGAGGAGTTCTTTGCCTTCCCTCATGCTGATATTAGAAATGTGGGTCATCCGTTGAAAGTGATCTGCCAGAGATTCAGGGGAGGCCAAAGGCAGCCCCTCAGAACATAAGGAGAGCTCTGCAGGATCAGGCCGAAAGCCCATCTAGTCCAGCATCCTGTTCCACGGTGGCTAACCAGATGCCTCAGGCAAGCCCTCAAGCCAGACACCAGCGCAGCAGCACAGCTCTCCCCGCCGGTGATTCTTCACACAGCAGTTAATTCCTGGAACTTGGCGCCAAAAGATGTGGTGGCAGCCGGCAGCTTAGATCTGACAAATCCATGGAGGAAAAGGCTATCAATAGCTACTAGTCATGATAAGTATATAGACTATCACCATAGACTATATTGTTCAGAGGGCATCTGGTCAACCACTGTGGGAACAGAACAATAGCATTTTCAAGCTAGGCGCACCTTATGACCTTGATGTTTCTGGCTTGTTGCATACTGAAATCACTATAAAGCCGCTTGCTCTTAATTCCTTTTTTTTTTTTAACAGAAGGGATGCTGTGGCTGAGAAAGGGTGATCTGCCTACGGCTGGCCAATGTGTTCATGGCTGAAGTTGCAGCACTTAACTTGAACCAGGGAAGACCAGGGCTTAGCCCCAGAGTGTTTTCCAGGCTGCAGCTTATTCTCAGCCCAGGGTTTAGAGCTCAGTCCCATCCTTGGGACAGGTGAAAGTATAGCAATCACAGTGCCTTGTTCACACAGTTATAAACACACAGGGGGCTGCATTGTACAGAGTTAGATCTTGGTCCATCTAGCCCAGTACTGTCTACACTGATTGGCAGCAGCTTTTTCAGGGACACATGCCATCACATGCTACCTGATCCTTTTTGCAGGAAATGCTGTGCATTGAAGCTGGGGCATAGGGAACATAGGAAGTTGCCTTATACCGAGTCAGACAGTTGGTCCATCTAACTCAGTATTGTCTGCACTGACTGGCAGTGGCTCTCTGGGGTTTCAGACAGGAGACATCCCCAGTCCTACCTGGAGATGCTGGGGATTGAACCGGAGACCTTATGAATGCAAAACAGGTGGGCAGCAGACTAAGACTGGCCCTCGCATGGAGTAGCATGACATGACCTGCTTCAGTGAACACTGGAAGAAGGGATGAAGGCAAGAACTGATGTGGCACAGTAGTTAGAGTGTTGGGCTAGAACCTGGGAGACCAGGATTCAGATTCCAACTCAGCCATGAAGCTTGCTGGGTGTCCTTAGGCTTAACCTACCTTGCAGGGCTGTTGTGAGGATGCAATGGAGAGGAGAACCATGTACACCACTTTGAGCTCCTTGGAGGATAGGTGGGATATGAATGTAGTAATAATAACAATAATGGTGCAGTGAGACTTTTTAAAGTATTGACCCTCAGAGTTGGAAAGGGGAGATGGCCCAGAAGTGCTTGCTCTGAGCAAAGATTGGAGGGCAAAGGGAGAGTGGCACATGTGTCTCCCAACTGTTTCTACTGCTTCCTGCTCACATTCAGAGTCAGGATGTCTGTGGGGCTGGTGCCAGACTTCAGGAATCTTTGGCACAGTGCTGACAATGGGCCCTAGTCACACACCCCAGCATGAGCCATGGTTCCCCTGCCAGCTACCATATCATTCACTCACCACCCTCTACCAGGCCCCTGAACATGCTTCAGGAGTGAACAAGCAGCCTTGCTTTTCAATGGGAGGTAAGTGTGACTCCCATCTGTACTTCCACTATCTTAAGATACCTAAAATACAGCACCCTGGCCAATAGATCTATGAAATCTATAGATCTATATTTCTACCCTATATGCCTAGATCTATAGTCCAGAGCATTGCACTTGGGGTAACTTAACGTGGCAGACAGACAGCGGCGTTACTAGCGGGAGTGCGGGGGGGGCAGACCTCCGGCACGTGCCCTCCCAGGAGCATGGACGAGGTGGCTGGGCTTGCGTGTGTGCGTGCTTGTGCGCGCGTGCTCAAGGCCAGCCACCCCATCCATGCCCCTGGGAGGGTGCATGCCGGAGGAGCACCCAGCCGGAGAAGGCCTGGGAACGCCGGCGCGCCTCCCTCGCCCTGCCAGCGCGCCTCCCTCGCCCTGCCAGCGCGCCTCCCTCGCCCTGCCAGCGCGCCTCCCTCGCCCTGCCAGCGCTGCTCACAGTCTTGCCCGCTTCCAAGGAGGAGTTGGAGCAGCCTTGCCAGGCAACGGTGCAGGGTGGGGCGGGACAGCTCTGGGTGACACCCCCCTCATGGTGACACCTGGGTGTGGGCTGCACCCTCCGCACCCCGGTAGTGACGCCCCTGCAGACAGCCACTGTAGATGGGAACTGAGCTTGGCTCCTGTTGAAAAGGAGCACCGCTGCTAAGAAGCATCTAGAGACACAGCAAGGTAGATGATAATTGGTGGTGCCGCTGGGTTAGACCAGTGAGGGCCCCTTTCAAGCTCTTGGGTCCCTCGGCCAGTGCCTATCCTGGCTGACCACTGAGGCCAGGCCTTCTTGGGAATTGGCATCCAACAAAAGCCAGAGGGCACCACTTTGGTTACCCCTGCTCTAGATTTGCTCTTCCTCATGCACATGTGCAAGACCTTCAGCTGTTGTTGGACTTCAACATCCACCATCATAGCCAGTAGTCAGGGATGATGAGAATTGTAGTCCAACAGCTGGAGGATCAAAGGTCAGCCACCCCTGTTCAAACCTGAACTCTGAGAACAAAGGTTAAGTCTGCGACATCTCGGCAGCACAGAGCAGTCTCTTGGGACCTGTGGTCTGCATGGGATGAGGCTGTGGGGCATAGATTCCCCACCATTGATCTAATTCAGCCTTCCTGTACCTGGTGCCCTCCAGATGTTTTCGGCTACAACTCCCAACAGATCCAGCCAGCATGATCAATGGTCAAGGATGATGGCAGTTATAGTCCAGCAACATCTGGAGGGCACTTGGCTGATTTAAATCTTAGCTACCCTGTGTTCAGGGTAACTAATGGACTACTGGTCCACACCTGTTTCCAGGATCTGGGGGTGGGGACTTAAGGGGACTTGGAGGTTTATAGATTGGTATGAAACAGCAAATTTCCACATACAAGTAATATCACATGTTTACATCATTCAGGTTTTCTATTAAACCTCCCCCATGTATTAAGACTGCAATCTGGAACACACTTGCTACAAACATACTCCCCACTGAACAGAATAAGAGTACAGAGGAGAGGAGAGGAGGGTAAGGTGCAGCCTGGGAGGAGGCTCAAGGGCCAGGTAGAAAGGTCTTACATTCCTAGCATTGCTCAATAAATGTCAAACAGTAATTGTATTAACAGAAATACTGGATTAATTCAATGTTAGTAAGAACAAAATGGAAGATACCTGAATGCCATTTTGTCCAACCTGTATGGAGCAGTGAAGCAGGATCCGCCATACCCAGCAGACCAGGACAGCTGGTGGCTCCATGGCAATGAAATCTGCTCCTGGTTTTAGCCTGAACTTTCAAGGAGATGTCCAAGGTGCTGAAGCTAAAACCTGGTGTGGATTCCAGTGCCTTGGAGCTGCCAGTCACCACTGCTAGCACACCCCTATAATAATATAGCTGAGATTGGGCATAAGACTGTTCACTCTGACCACCCCAAAATTGGGAGCCAAAAAATGCAAATAGAGTGCCAGGGGCAGGGAACACAAAACAGACTAATGAGGACTCAGCATCATCAGTGAGCATGGGATGCTGACTGGGGGAGGCGGAGCTCAGGAGTAGGGAGCTGGAATGGAATGTCTGGAACCCTGAACAAATAGCACCCCATACAGCAATATTTTGTTGCAGGACCCCGTTTTATATTTTTTAAAAATCAAAACCAACTGGTGGCTATGACCCACTAGTCAGTCATGTCTTGGTGGAAGGCAGTAGATAGCATCAGTGGCACCACCATACTTTTTGTTTTTAACAAGTTTTTAAGAGAGGAAGAGGAAGGGAGGGAGAGCACAAGAGAATGGGAGGGGGAGGGGGAGGAGTGAGTGAGTGGACAGAAGCAGTGAGTTAGACTGGAAATGTTCCCCATTCACTGTGGGGAATCCCCATGCAGATGCAAAGCATTTCTCATGATAGAAGACGATAGGAAGCCTTGGTGCACTTGATGGGTGTTTGGATTTTACCCATAAGGGGAAAGCAGTCCAGGGTCTGGTTCAGTGATTTTGTGTAGACTTCCGTATGCCCAAGACTTTCAGGGCCCCAGGGGTGGCCAACAGTCAGGCAGGGTGAGGGGGCCATCTCAGGGCACAGATGCTGCAGCAGCCAACAGAGCTGTATGTGCACTATGGCTTGCCTTGTGCCCCTTATGTAGGGATGGGTGAATCTATCCATTTTGATTTCTCTTAGTTTCTCATTTTCCCAGTCTTAAATACAGTTTTCCATATCAATTTGAGTTCGTTTGTTTAAAAAAAGTCCTCATGCAAATTTATCAGCATTTTAGTGCAAAATCTCCTAATATACACATTTTTGTATGCAATTTTGCCTAATAAGCACATTTTTGCAAAGCGGTTTTCTCTGACATAATGCACTAGTACATGCATTTTTGTACATGTTGCTTGGCTAAGGAACTGCATTCCAAACTTTGGAGAAGTGCTCATTTCAAACAATGACTGGGTTTTGGTTCGCATCTTGTTTTAGAAATTGTGAATGAGCCAAGGTAGCCTTTAAACGCAAACTGAATTGAATGTCTTCCCCATCCCTGCCCTTAACCAAGCCTGTTGACCTCAGGTTAAGTGAGGAACACTGTCACCTCACAAGGATTAGAAGTAAGAATCGGCTGCCAGCCCAGTTCTTCTGTATGTGGAATTGGGGTTGGAGGGTGAGGAGGAAGGTGCCATTTTTTCTGCTCCTTCAGGCAACAAAATGTCTTGGGCCAACCCATTGAAGATATGTAATGGTGTCTCTCATACTAGACCCCTCTCTTCCCATATATTCCTGGAGCAAATCTGAAACTACCCTGGACACTTCCTTATGCATCCAGGTTTGTTTGCTTATTTCTTGGGCCGCTCTGAGAGCAATGAAGGTGATGCAGGTTAGATGAAACATTTACTGTCCCATATTATGATGTTATTGGGTTGTCTCTAATGCTAGTCTTACTCAGAGTAGACCTATTGAGGTTAATGAACATAACTAACTTGGGTTCATTACTTACAATGGGTTTACTTGAGGAGAACTTAGTTGGATATAACCCATTTATTATTTATTTGTTTGTTTGATTTATATCCCGCCCTTCCTCCCAGCAAGAGCCCAGATAATACTTTGATTAGTATTTATTTGATTACCTGCCCTTCACCCTAAGGTCCCAGGGCAGGTCACAACAACTTGAAATATAGTAAAACAGTTTAAATCAAACTACACTCGCAAGAATAGGGTGGGTCCTAAAAACATACATCTTAAGTGGCAAAGGTCAAAGTGTTATATGGGCTGAGTGAATGGAGGGCTTGCCTAAAAAGCCATCATACACTTAATGAGTATGTACTCATTAAGAGCAGAACTAGGGGCTTTCTGGCTGCTGGCTCACACACTTCATCAGCTCTTTTTGGTGATTTTTCTGGACTTATTTCTGTTCAAAAGTCCCAGACCTGTGGAAGACACTGTCTCATGTTGCTAGCTAGTGGGCATCCTAGCAACATGCCAAAAAGAGAGGTCAAAGAATGGCCAATGGATTGCATGGCGTCATTCCTTATCCTGACGTTTGATCTAGCTGCGCCAGGACCAGCCCTACCTTTAGGCAAAGGGAAGCAATTGCCTCAGCTAGCAGATGCTGGGATGAGACAACAATAGTAAAGTGTTGAGTGGCAGAGCTGTAAGTGTCGCATAGCCTGCCCTGCACCCCCTAAGTTAGCCTACTATCTTTTAAGCAGGTCAGATCTCCGAATAAAATAAGCAAAAGCTGAAAAGGCCCAGGAGTATATCGCTCATTCCCTCTTCCCAAAGAACCTGGGAATTGTACTTCTGACAGCTGAAGCTCTTCCCTCCTCCTTCCACATCCTTAGGTTAACCCTTCATATTTTTGTCTTCATATTCCTATTTCCCTTCACTCCCAATTCATATTCATTTATTGTAGCCGTCAATTCCTGTGAATATTTACAACAACAATAACAATATGGAGGCTGTGCACATGACAGTTTGAACACAAACCTCTGTGTTGTTAATAAAATTAAAAGACTGATTTATAATCTACAAATGTGCCTTCATTCCCATGTTCCTTCACTCCCAATTTATATTTAGCTGCTGATTCTAGTATTTTGCAAGAGTGGTCTTGTGCAAAACCTCTGTATAAAAATGAAATAAAATAAAAAGGTTGATCTATGTTCTGCAAGCATGCCTCCGCCAAGTAGCAAATAAAAATAGGCATGCTTGGAAATATGCATTGTTTTGGCTGCTGCAATGAACAAACATCTGTACCTGCTGATTCTCCCTAAAGGGCCATTTTTTTAAAAAAAAATTAATACAGCTATTGTGAGCAAAAGCAGTTTTGTACAAAACACCTGGGTTTAAACAACACACACCATGAACATTCCTTCAGCATGGTGGAACCACTGGTGGAAATAGGCATGGTACATCCTTTCCTTTGGGCTGATGGAAACAAAAGACTAAGTTGCGATCAGGTAGGGAACAAATGAACATAGAGGTGTGTGGCAATAGACGATATTCAGCAAAACATCACCACACATGTTAAAAAAAACCCTGTCTACATAATGTGCTTTAATACATTCAGAGTTGGGTAACATGCAATTTTATGTTGGAGTTTCTTCTCTTATTGGATTATCTGCACATTGGGAAAAATCCAAATTAACTGGGGGAGGCAGTTAGATAAGGAGGATATCGTGTGAGTCTTGACAAAAATAAAGATACACAAGCAGCTTCAAAGCTACATTAAACTCCAGTATGAATGAGCCCTAACTAAGTAATCTTATTTTGTTGGCCAGGGCCATGAAGATGATGAAAGGAAAGTAAGGCGGAGAGAGAAGAACAGAGTTGCGGCCCAGAGGAGCAGAAAAAAACAAACGCAGAAAGCAGATAAACTCCACGAGGTGAACATTACTCTGGACCTGTAGGGGAGTGAGCAATATCACTCCCAAGTGCTAATGAGGCTCTCTTCAAGGGGTTAACATAATGGCAGCATTCACCTGGGCCCTTTGACCTGGCTTTTTGTTGAGCAGCTGTAAAGCAGCAGTGGGGAGGATGTGATTTGTAGCACACACAAAAAAAGGCCAGTGGGAGGGGGATGCTTAACCCTTCTTCTGCCGCTGGCACTACTGCTTTCCCGTCACCTTCCCCAACTACTCTTCTTTGATGCAGCAAACATGAGCCTGGAAAAGAAGCAACTGGGGAGAGGGACTGTATGGGGAAGCAGAAGGCAGGGAAATGGCTACACTCTCAACAGTTGTCTTCAAATACCTGAGGGGCTGTCACATAGAACAGACTTGTTCTAAGAGTAGAATTAGAACCAATGGATGGAAATTGCTGGGAAGCAGTTTTTGGCTTAAATATTAGGAAAAACTTCCAAATGATTAAGGGCTATTTGACAGTAGGACCGACTGCCTTAGGAGGAGTTGGGCTCTCCTTTCCTGGAGGTATTTAAGCAGAGGTGGGACAGCCATCTCTCAGGGATGCTGCAATTGAATCCTGCATTGTAGATTTTGCATTGAGCAAGGGGTTGGACTGGATGACATCCAAGGTCCCTTCCAGTTCTATGATTCATCCAATGTTCATCCAACTCTCCAGTTTTGCCCTGATGCAAAAACAAAAAACTGTTAGCACTTTGAGGACATGGCAAACACTGTCTCAGGCAACTGGAGTGGATGACCTTTCGTTGTTGTTGTTATGTGCCTTCAAGTCGATTATGACTTATGGGACCTCCAATAGCATTTGTTATAAGTCACCCTGTTCAGATCTTGTAAGTTCAGGTCTGTGGCTTCCTTTATGGAGTCAATCCATCTCTTGTTTGGTCTTCCTCTTTTTCTATTCCCTTCTATTATTATTATTATTTATTATCATTTAGACCACTTATACCACTTATATTTAAATAAAACTCTAAGCGGTGTACAAGTCAAAACAGCGACTACAAAGAACAATAAATAAAATACAATTAACTGAACAAAACATCTTCTTTAGTATCTACATAATATAAACATTGCATATAAAATCAAGTACAAGAAATACAAGAAAAAACTTTAATATACATAATAAACAGAATATTCCCTAAATTTCAAGGGGAAAAAATTAAAACAAGCTTATTTTTAAACATAATAGATTAAACAAATCAGCTCATTTCTTAATCATAGTATAATAAAAAGCAAAACAATTAAAACAGCCTGACCCCTTTATAACAGAATTTTGTCTAACTACAGTTGGGGGGAAAATGTTGTTTAGTTTACTCAAACATACTCTTACAAGATCAGCACATTTGTATTTAAACATATCAACATTCTAAACGAACACACTCATGCTTACCTCAAATCACATTCTAAAAGCACTCGCATAATTCAACCTCACATCCTAAAAACAGCATACTCCCATGTACATACTATGAAAATCATCATGACAACCACTCAAGTTTTAATTTTACTGGACTATTGAAGAGAGCAGCTTATTTGTCTTACTCATAACCTGTTTTGAAAACCTTCCCAATATTTTCTGGGAGTAACGCTGGCATGTTAATTCCACATACCTGGAGTTAACCCCATTGAATTCAATAGAACTTATTTTTGAGTAGACATGGTCAGGATTGTACTGAAAATCAATGGGGCTTTTGAGTGAACATAGAAAAGGATTGTGTTGTAAATCTTTCTCTCCCCCACCAATCCTTTTTAGGCAGCTAGGCAGGGCTTACTTAGGTGTCACTGCTTCTATTTGGCAGGAAACTAAGCCTTATTTTTTTTAAAAAAATGTTCTGCAATGGCCAGCGGGTTTTGACAATAAATTATTATATGGGGTGTATGTATTTTTACATCTCCAGTAAAAGATGGAAATATGGAATATTTCCAATGACCCTGTGAGGTAGGATTGGAAACCAAGGCAGCTCACAAGAAAGAAAGCCATTTAAAATCCAATAACCATAAAACAAGTATAAAACAGTTGCAAAACAGCTTAAAGTGACATGATTCTGAATTTTAGATTGGGTGAGTGAAGTTCCTTATAACTGAATTACAATCCTGTGCATGCTTCCCTGTCTGAGTAAACTCCATTTAATACATTGGGACTTGCTTCTGAGTAAACATGCTTAGGACTGCACTATAAATATCTTTACAGGTTGTGTAAATGATAAACATCTTTGACAGTCATGCTTATTTAAATATTTCTTCATATTGTGTCTTGATATGTATCTGATTTCACACTATGGTTGTAAATTACAAATTATTATTTCCTCTACACTTTAAGTGTGCCCTTCTTCCTTGGGGTGATCATGACCCCTGTGTTGTTTTCACCCTGAGGGGCAGATTAGGTTGAGAGGTGGTGCATAGCCCATGGTCACCCAGTAAACTTTGTAGCTTTATTTCCATTTTAAAATGATTTATATGCAGGCAGAGTTTATGAAGTAATGTAGATCCACATAATATTGGCATTGCATAATACATAACACACATCCAACTTGCATTTAAAGTGCATGACTTCCCCCAAAGAATCCTGGGAAATGTAGTTTCCTCCTCACAGTTATTGTTCCCACCACCCTTCAGTTCTCATGATTCTGTTGTGGGATTCATGTGCTTCAAATGTTAATATGCTTGTTAATATGTCTTTTTTAAATAATGTTTTTAACCCTTTTTAAAAAGATGTTTTTAAAGCTTTTGTTTTAATGTATTTTAAGGTCTGTTTTTATGATGTTTTAAAGTGTTTTTAGCGCTTCTGTTTGCCGCCCTGGGCTCCTGCTGGGAGGAAGGGTAGGATATAAATAAAATAAAATAATAAATAAAGAAACAAACAAACAAATGTTTAATGTGCTTTAAATGCATGGTGTTGATCTGCCCTAGTATGCTGTGCATTCATTAGTGAATTGAAAAGAACAATTCTAAAAGATACTTTTTTAAACAAGGGAAGGGCTGTAGCTCAGTGGTAGGGTACATGCTTTGTATGCAAAGGCCCAAAATTCAATCTCTGGAAGAAACCATTGTCTGGAATCCTGGAGAGCCATTGCTAGTCCATGTCATCAGTACTGAACTATATAGTACCAAATGGTCTGACTCAGTATAAGGCAGATTCCTTTGTGCCTAAAAGAGGAAAGAGACCGAAGGGCCACAGTGACACCAAAATTTATTTATGTATTTTATTTACAACATTTATATACCACTTTATTGGGGGGAAAACTCAAAGCTGTTTATAGAAGGAATTAAAACAATAAAATTATTGGCAAAAACAGTTTAAGATAGGTATTTAAAAACATTTAAAACAATAAAACCAACAATGAGTTAAAAACAGATTAAAAACATAATAGCGTCTACATGCCTGGGTAGGCTTGCCTAAACAAAACTGTTTTTAGCAGGTGCTAAAATGAATACAATGAAGTGCCTGCCTAATGTCAATAGGCAGGGAGTTCCAAAGCATAGGTACTGCCACACTAAAGGATCAATTTCTTACAAGAGCAGAACAAGTAACATGGAAAGCACAACTTAAACCTGACCTGGTAGTACATCAACTGTGCAGATTTCAGTGCAGATTTCAGAGCAGAGGTATTATGTGCTGATATGGTCTCACTCATGTCAGTAATCGTGCTGCAGCCTTCTGCACTAACTGCAGCCCCCAGATCAGGTTGTGCTGCATGGGGATTTCTGTGACCTTGGCTGACTGGCTGACAGGATTTTTTTTAGTTTTGTTTAGGAACCCTGACTGGTTGTGGGATGCTGAGCTTTCTGTCTTATTCATAGGAATCTTGTGGTTGGTATGATATTGCATTTAGGAAATCAACACTGTCTTTTTTCTTTTTCTATTTGCATTTTATTTACCTCTGACCTTAGTCCCTTACATCCATAGAAGCAACAACAGTGGTTCCATATGGTCAGCTCAACCCCCGTAAACCCATTGATGAGGAATCTTGTTATTTGCATAATGGTTTGTTTCTTGCCCAATAGCGGTAAAACAGAATTCACATACTGGGAACTGTGGCTTCAGTTGCTGTTCTTCCCAAGTGTGTTTTCTCTCTACCAATTATTACTCACTGGAATTAGGTTGGCTGTCAAAGTGAATATATAGCAGCCCACAGAGTAGGCAGGAAAGAGCAGAGAATCTTCTTAACTCTTACTCATTTCTCAAACCTCTCGCTACAGTGAAGAGTCAAGTCTGTAAAGAAGTTTGGAACAGCCACATTAAAAGGCAGGCAGGGCATTCCATGCAGGGGGTTGCCAACTCTGCTTTGGTATGGATATCTTGCAGAGGATCCCTAGTCAAGCCTTACAACAGCACAATCCTAACAATATATACTCAGAAGTAAGTCCTGTTGAGTTCTATGGGGGTTAGTCCCTTAGTGTGTTTAGAATTGCAGCCTTCAGGAGCATCCATCTTTACTCCTGAGTGCTCCCATCTAACATCTCCACACCACTAGGCTTTCTTCCTACAATGGCCTTCTGGTGACTGGCCTGGCCTGAGGGCACTTAAACCCTTCTTGCCAGAAGCAAGTAGGCTAAATTAAATGTTCCTTACCCAGGCTCTCTAAGCAGGTGAGAAGGAATGATCCCATCACTTCAGCTGTATCTGCAAACACCCTCATTTAGCTAAGATTGCTATGTTAATTTCCAATCAGAAAATTTTTTTTTGAGTGGTATGTTCCAAGGAACTGTGGTTGATGCTTAATGTATCATGCTAAATGACACCACTAGGTCCCACCCCATGACATCACCAGAGTTTTCCCCTATGATATCACTAGGGCCCACCCCTATGACATCACTAGGGCATACTCCCATGACATCACTAAGGCCTGCCCCCGAAATCTCAGGGTTTGGGATGCTTCTGACCTGGCAACCCTATCCATGTCATTTTCATTTGTATGTAAATGTATAAGCTGCCTTATCAATTCTTAATGATCCCTTATAGAGGCTCAGAATGACCATTTTAAAACAGCAATGTGAAATCACAAAGCATCCATTAGAAGGCATTAAGAGCTGCAATTTAAATAAAACAGTAGCTGAAAGTTGAAATAACTCATCCTCACCCCATCCAGCTGAAAGGCCCAATAAAGTAAAGCCTGAACCAATCCTCTAAACACTTGCAAGCACCTTGTTTTGTTTTGTTTAAAACAGGGTTAGCCAACCAGGTGCCCTCCAGATGTTGCTGGACTACAATTCCCATCCGCCCCAACCAGCATGACCTTTGTTCATGGATGGTGGGAGCTGTAGTACAACAACATCTAGTGAGCACCAAGTTAGTTCTCCCTGGTTTAAAACATGAATATCCTAGTAAAATGGCACAAGAAAAACACGCAAAGCAAGGCATCAGAAATCAAGCAGCAAATTAAAGGCCAATATATTAAAAACAAATAAGAAGAGCAGGTGTTACAGACATGAAAAGTATCAAAAGGCTGAAGTCAGTTTTCTCCGCTAAGGAAGAGTTTTCCAGGTTGCTACCCAGGGAATACTCATGAAGCCCAGTTCTTTGGTACAGCATGAGAAAAGGCTTCTTGATCATCTCCTCCCGGCTCCTGTCAACCACGCTCTGTTTCTGCCTGCTGTGAAGCACATCTGGAGTACTGCTCACTGCAACAAGTGGAAAAAGGAGCTGAATGCTGGAAAACTGAGGAGGACAACACAAAGTCCTTCTTCACACAGACAGCACATAAACTTTGGACTTTGCTCCCAAGAGGCAATGATGGCCACCAACTTGGGTGGCTTTAAAGGGGGATTAGACACATTTTTGGAGAATAAGGCTATCAGTAGCTGCTTGCCATGATGTCTGTGTCCTGCCTCCATGTCGAAGGCAGGATGCCTCTGAATACTGGAATTCCAAGTGGGAGAGCACTGTTGCACTCATGATCTGCTTGCAGGCTTTCCATAGGCATTGGGTTGGCCACTGTGAGAACCGGATGCTGGACTTGATGGGCCTTTGGGCCTTTTCTTATGTGGGCTAGGCAGTAGGATCAGGGAAGGAATCAGCAAGAGAAGCCAGAGCTGCACGTTCAACCGCTGTGCCAGGGAACTTCAAGCCACAGGTACGTTCTTGAGATTGCAGCCTGGCTTCCCTACCTGCAAGAAGTAAACTTAAGGAGTTTAACATCTCTGCTGGATCAGACCAAAGGCCTATCTGGTCCAGCATCCTGTTTCCCAGAGTGACCAAGCAGATGCTTAAGGGAAACCCACAAACATGACATGAGTGGGAAAACCCTTTCCTGCTGTTGTTCCCCAGCAGCTGGTATTCAGAGGCATGCTGTCTCTGATCCAGGAGGTAACATATAGCCATTGTGAGTTTTCCTAGGGGAGCTCAGTTTTGCTGTCTCAGAAAATTCCAGGTTCATCGACCTCTGCACTCTCTTTCTGACAAGACTAGCCAAATGCTTCAGGGATGCCCAGAAAGCAGGGTGCAACAGAGTTCAGCATCCCCAGTTATTTGTACATTGTTGTTGTTAATTTATTAATTAAATTTCTGTCCCATCCTTCCTCCCAGAAGGAGCTCAGGGCGTGAACAAGGGACAAAATACTAAAAACAACTTAAAATATCTTAAAAACAAAACATCTTAAAAAGATCTTTTTTAAAAAAAAATCTTTAAAAACATATTAAAAAGCAGTTCCAACACAAACAAAGACTGGGATGAGGTCTCTGTTTAAAAGGCTTTTTGAAAGAGGAAGAACTTCAGTAGGTGCTGCAAAGATAACAGAGACTGTACCTATCTAATATTTAAGGGGTCTCACAGCACTAAAGACCAGCACTAACTGGTGCCACAGCACTAAAGATCTGCTTCCTATGTTGTATGGAACAGACATCCTGATAAGATGGTATCTGCAGGAGACCCTCACCTGCAGAGTGCAGTGATCAGCTAGATATATAAGGGGTAACACGATTTTTCAGGTATCCTGGTCCCAAGCTATATAGGGCTTTGCACACCAAAACCAGAACCTTGAACTTAGCCCAGTAGGTAATGGCCATCCAGCGTACATGACATCTGGTAATCAGTGGTAGATTATGGATGTTCTATGCTTTGCTCTTGGGGCTCCTAGGCAGATCTTTCCTCCACAAACACCTTTTCAAAGATGCTGAAGCTAGTGGCTGTCATAACAGCCTGTGACAGTGAATTCCACAGAATAATTACACACCACATGAAGTACTATTTTGACTTGCTTGTACCTACACACCCTCCAGGTTCAGGAGATGACCTTGGAGTGTGTAGTGTTTTGAGTCAGAGTGATTGAGATTTTCACTATTCATTCTCTCTGCACTGTTCATGATATTAGAAACCTATGGCACATCCCTTCCTGTGGTCCTCTGTCTTTCAAAGCTATAAAGCCCAGACTGCTGAAGGCTTTATCATGGCAAGCAGCTGCTAAGGAGGAAGGTTTCCTCCTTTATCAGTAATAACTGTGTACACCAAGATGAGCAGCCTGTGGAATTCCAGATGTTGTTGGACTCCAACTCCCATCAGCCCTCTGCCAGCGTGGCCAGTGGCCAGGGATGATGGGAGTTGCGGTCAAACAATATCTGGAGGGCCACAGGTTCCCCCTGCCGGCGTAGAAGAAGGAATGATAGCCAGAATGGCCTCTCGATCCTAAATATAGTTAAAATTCTGTTCTACATCTCTCTTAAAGGGGTACACGATCTCTGCCATTAAGAGAATGGGACCATAGCAGAGTGATAGAATACCTACTTTATTTATTTATTAATGTACATACCACCCTTCAAGAGACCCCAGAGTGGTTGCAACCTAGAACATAACAAAAAATATGTGTCACTGCATAACAATATCTACACATGATCTACATTGCATAACATAATATCTACAACCCTCCCCCCAAAATCAAAACAATTATAAGAAGAAATGCATAATAAAATACAGTCTCATAACATAAGCTATTACCTACTCATCTCAGGTACAATTGTAAAACATAATAGAAATATAACAGCAACAACTTAAGAAATAACTAAGGGAAGGGAAAATCAGGAACAAGGTGCATAAAATACAAAAGTAGCTCTTAATTCTCCTCTCCTCACCCTCAGAGAAAATGACAGACCCTCCCAGCTCTCACCTGGGAGCTTTCCTTTCCTCTCCCCTTCTCTCACCTGCCTCTCACACAGGGTCCTCCCTCCCTCTATCTGTCACTTTCATGTGGGTTAAATATTTTCCATGCAAAGGGTCTCTGGTTGAATGCCTGAGCCCCTAGAGAGTCCTGCCAGGTGAGAGTAGAGAACGCTGGGCTTGACTGACAAGTAGTCTGACTGTCTGTCACACAGCTTCTTTCTTCCTTTGGCAGCAAGTCACAGGAGAGGTTGTGGCTCAGTGGTAGAGTATCTGCTTTGCATGGAGGAGGTCCCAGTTCAATTCCTAGCATCTCCAGGTTGGGCTAGGAGAAGGGATGGAAGAATCTGCCAGTTTTGGTTCTCTCAGTTTCTCATGTTTCCAATCTTAAATTCAGTTCCGCGCAATTTGCTATTTTTCTTTTAAATGAAAATTTTCTGGCATTTCAGTGTGAATTTCTCCTCATAAACCCATTTTTGTCTGCAGTTTTGATCAACGTATATACTTTTTTTGCAAGCAATTTCTCCTAATATAATGCATTTTATGTTACTTTCACTAATACATTCATGTTATACACATTTCCCCCTAATATATGCATTTCTGTAAACATTGTTTGGTGGGAGAACTGCATCGCCAAATTTGGATAAGTGCAAATGTTAAATGATGACTGAGTTTTGGTTCTCATATTATTTTGGAAAGTGCAAATTTGATAAATTCAGCTTTTAATGTGAACTGAAGCAAATTGCTCCCCCATCCCTAGCTGGGATAGACACTGCCTAAAACTCTGGACAGTCACTGCCACTCAGTGTCACCAATTCTGAGTTAGACAGATCAGTATAAGACAGTTTCCTATTACACCATGACCCTTCCTTCTGCAGGAATATGTTCCCATTTTAGTTGCTCTTTTCTGATGTAGAGCATGATCTCACTTTATTATAGTAAATTCTTTAGTAGTCCCCCCACCCACCCTTCTTATTCTTCTGGAGAGCACTGCTGCATTCCAATCAACTCTCCTTTTCACTCAGTTAATTGATTATTGTAAGGTTGGTTTTCTAGAAAAGAGGTTCAGATCTGGAAAAAGAAGGGCATTGGCCAAGGCTGAGTTAAGTGAGGTTACAACAATAACTCCTGCCAGTTTTATCATTTGATACTTATGAGCAATCATGAATGCCATTTTGTAAAAAAAAATGAAGGACCACAGACGAATGTGATCTTTCCATAGAAGAGAGCAAATCATTCATCCACTCTAGCAACTCTACGTGTGTTACAAGCCAGTTTTCAAGCAGGTAATGAATTTACTGGCCACAGTGACTGGTCTGAGCAACTGCTGGTCTTGTCTTTTTTTTTTTTAAGTGTATTGATGCAAGTTCTGTCCTAGCCACATTCAAATCAAAGGGGAAACTTGAACTTAACTGTACATTTGCATTCGTGCCTAAGTCCCCCTCTCTTTCCCCGTCTACATTTTGTTTAATAAAAAAGCAGCCTCACATTTGTGTTTCATTTGAGGATGGCGGTGATGAAGAAAGTAGATAATGTTTGATAAAGGAGCAGAGAGGATGAGATAGCAGACACACACACCCCGAAAACAGAGGGTTTTGTTTATTTTTTATTTTTTAAAAATGAAAGCTCTGGTGATCCAGGAAAGGATTTGCAAATGATGTGGGTTTTGTGGACACGTTTGCAGGAGGAGAGGGAGGGGAATGTGTTAGCTCCATGGCAGAAAGCCATGTGTTGGTAGCTCACCAGGGGCTTTATAAACTTGACTAACTGCTGGTTTTGCCTGGCCGGGGTAGGGGGAGCACTAGGCAGACCACAAGAGATGGCTGACGGGCTGACTTTGGTTTGATTGCAAGCCTCTGCTCTACACAGGGACTTGTATTTTTTTATTTCCAGAGAGTGTCTCTGCTCGCTGTCTAAGAGATATATGTGTTCCAATCTGTGCTAGATAATGACAGCCTGTTAGCTACCGCCAAGTCCAAGGTTCTGGTTTTGGTGTACAAACCTCTATACAGCTTGGGATCAGGACACCTGAAAGACTGTTGTACCCCTTATATACCCAGGCGATGGCTGTGCGCTGCAGATGAGAGTCTCCTGCAGATACCATCTTATCAGGAGGTCCATTCTGCACAACATAGGAAAAGGACTTTTAGTGTTGTGACACCTACCCTTTGGAATTCCCTGCCCTTAAATATTAGACAGGTGCCATCTCTGTTATCTTTTTGGCGCCTACTGAAGACCTTCCTCTTTCAACAAGCCTTTTAAGTAGAGACCTTATCCCAGCCTGTGTCTGTGTTGGAATTGTTTTAAGATGTTTTTAAAGCTTTTTTAAAAAGATGTTTTTAAAGATGTTCTGTTTTAATATGTTTTTTCAAGAAGTTTTGCTTTAATATCTTTTAAAGTCTGTTTTTAAGATTTTAAAAATGTTTTTAGTGTTTTTGTTTGCTGCTGTGGGCTCCTGCTGGGAGGAAGGGTGGGATACACATTTAATAAATAATAATAATAATAATAATAATAATAATAATAAATAATAGATTGTCTCTTTTACCAAAGCTTGCTTAAGCTGGATCATCTTTTAAAAGAAATTTAGGAAGTATTTTCAAATGCATCCTTTTTGAGATTTCTTTCCCGTGTTTGCAGGTCTAGGTAGGTAATCGATAATGCCAGGCAGTAAGTTGGTTATCAAAAATTATCTCTGTGATTTGCTGCAGTTTTCTACAAATATTTTGCATGACAGTGGGGACTGGTGGCTCCATGTCAGTGGGGCAGTGGAATCCGCTCTGGGTTTTAGTCCGAACTTTCAAGGAGCTGTCCAAGCAGCTCCTTGAAAGTTTGGACTAAAACCCAGAGCGGATTCCACTGCCCCACTGACATGAAGCCACCAGCTGCCACTGCTGCCCTGGGACTTTATGGTGAATGGCAGGTAAGAAATTTTATTTATAAATCAATAAATAGGGGGTGAAAGTAATGGTTTTCACCCACTGATTGCCCCAAAGCTGCTGGTATTCAAAGGCATAATGCCTCTGAACTGGGAGGTTTATATGTGTGAGCATGACCTGGGGTCCAGTGATTTGCTTTTATATACCCACCCTTCAGATCTGAAAAGAGCCCCCAAAGTGGTTTACAACAATATAACATTATGACAATTAAAAAGAGTACTCAAAGCCAAAAATAGATAAACAAAAACATATTAAAAGTCTGGCAGAATGGGAAAATAAGTCTTAACTATCTACCTAAACGATAAGAGAAGGGACCAATGTAAACTCCCTTGGAAAGGAATCCCACAATTGCAGTGCTAAACCAGAAAAGGCCCTGTTGCACATCCCTACCTGTCACATTGACCTTGGTGATGGAACACAGAGCAAAATGACCTCAGTTCATGAGCAGGTCGAGGCAGTCCTTCAAATATTGCAGTCCTAAGGCATTAAGAGTGGTATAGGTAATAACCAGCACCATTGTGCCCAGAAATGAATTGGAAGCCTGTGCCTCTTTAAGAAAACTAGAGTAATATGATCAGATTTAGCAGGGCCATATGCCCTACCTTGCAGAGGACAGTCCTCAGTTTGAAAGGCTGCCTAGTCCAAGTCCAGGTAAAGATAAAGACCCCTTTGAAAGAAGAGCAGGAGGGGGCTGTGAAGTTTCCCATCAATAGTTAGCACCTGGTCAGGTCCACTAGGTGGAGATATACTGAATTTCTGTTTAAACTATAGTAATTATGTCTAAATGTGCATCCACACATATCAATTAGCATATGTACATCTTTTTTTGGTGATGGATACCCTCTTTTTTTGACAATGTATAAGTGGCTTTTGTCTGTCATGGCTAACAGGTCATTGATATGTCTATCTGCCATAAATGTGTCTTAACTCCCCCTTTAAAGCCATCTAAGTCACCACAAAGGGCCAACACATGCATTGGTTGAACATCTAACGTGCAGCCAAACGGTAGATTTGCATCAGCCAAGGCCACAGTAATAAAATCTCAGGACCAGGATATCATGAAGCCCAACCTGTTGCCTCAAGGTGCAACCCTTCACATATCAATCTTTACCTCAACCACAAAATACTATCAATAGCTACTAGCCATGGTGGATATGTTCTACCATCACTGTCATGTTTGCTGTTTGGTATTTTAAAAATATGTGTGAAATAGGAATAGTTTTGTGGTCCTATTTCTTAGCAGAGATATAAATGCAAGCAGCGGGATAAGAATCAACCAGTCCACCCTTTCCCTCAGACACAAATAATAACAGACACAATCTTCTTAAGTAAAAGATAAAGAATGTTTACT
The DNA here is from genome assembly GCF_030035675.1 of Rhineura floridana. NCBI lineage: Eukaryota > Metazoa > Chordata > Lepidosauria > Squamata > Rhineuridae > Rhineura > Rhineura floridana. The sequence continues at coordinate 174,408,353 of NC_084483.1, forward strand.
CTCAACCTCTCATATGTTCAGAAAACATAGGCTCTAGCTTAGATGGAAAAATAGAAGTCTCAGTCCATGGTAATGGTCATCTTGGAAGAGAAGCATGTGCATGTTTCACTCTCCTCAGGCTTAATGGAGAATATGCAGACACTACCAGACAAAGGAGGAGGAAGAGAAGCCAGGTAACCCCACCCTTTAGGAAGTTACATCACTGGTAAACGGGTACATGGGATATTTCCCAAATATCCCTTAAAGGGAACATGCAAGTTTGCTTATTCTAACATGTCAGAGGCTGTATGCCCCTGAATACCAGTTGTTGGAAACCACAGGAGGGGATAGTGCTGTTGCACTCAGGTCCTGCTTGCAGTCTTCCCACAGTTATCTGGTTGGCCACTAAGAGAACAGAATGCTGGACTAGATGGGCCATTGGGCTGATCCAGCAGGGCTCTTCTTACATTCTTAAGTTCTTAAACAGACTTTTCATGTCCCAGACCATGACTCAGTACAAGCGTAGAATGAAAGGAATATCACACTGATGTGATCTTCAGACTAGCTCGGTAGCTGAAACCAAGCTTGCTTTTATCTGATGATTTTATACAGTATTCCTTTTGTCAAAGATTGCCCCCTGGGGTCCCTTGACTTCAGCACCCCAAAGGAGTTCTTTGCTTCTGGGAACAGTCCCAACTCCTTTGGGTCTCTGCTTCCCAGGAAAACTCTCCCTCCTTTAGGATTAGATTCTCAGTAGAAACTGCCACCACCCCTCTTTCTTAACTCCTCTCTCTGAGAAAGGGGACCTCAGAGAACAAACTGAGTTCCTAGGGCTTTAACCCACACTAATCAACAGTAATCAGTAGCTTCCAGCGATCAGAGATTGGATTTAGAATCATTAGCTCTCAAGCAACACACACCAGTTATAAAAGGGTAGTTTATTTAAAAGAAAAGAAAGGTATATATAAAAAAGAGAGCAACATTTGGTTCTTTAAAGTTAAATTGCCCCTAGTCGGGCTACACAACATACATGGAATAACAAAAGTGAGAGATTCAATATAGACAAAAGAACATAACAAAAGCTTTCTAGCCTAAGATTTCCTACTCACAGTACAGTAGCCTGGTTCCCAATGGCTTTTACTGGAATTCTTAGACGAGTCAAGGTAGATGGTAATAAGGAACAACAACTGAAAGATCATCCTTCATTTTTATGGGGTTTCGTGGTCAACAGGTAATGTAAATGTACTGCCTTCAAGTTGATTCCGACTTATGGCGACCGTATGATTGGGTTTTCATGAGGCTGAGAGGCAGTGACTGGCCCAAGGTCACCCAGTGAACTTCATGGTTATGTGGGGATTCAAACCCTGGTCTCCCAGGTCCTAGTCCAGCACCTTAACCACTACACCACACTGGCTCTCTAAGAGTAGTCAACAGGGAGGGGGCCAATTAGCCATCCTGGGCGCCCCTTCCATGATCACCTCCTTTGAAGATAAGGGGGGGCTAGACATCCTAGGCGCTCCTTCGGTGATCCCCTCCTTTGAAAATAAGGGGGCTAGACAGTGCCCCCCAGGGGCCCTGATGTGCAATACCCCCTTTTTCTGATTTTTGATCTCAGGAAGCAAACAAGAGATAACAAATAAGGTTCAGCTGTATCTTCTTGACTTTTGCAAATTGCCTGTCTGGCACTGAGCCACAGATCTTTCTCAACAGGGTGTCCCAGGGATCCACAAGGCTCCCAGAATTCTCTCTGGTTGAACCATTTTAGCTTGACCAAAGTTAGTTATTCTTGACACCTTTCTCTTGCCATGTTTTTGTTTACTTTTTCATCAACTTGTGGTGAGTAAGTAGTGAGTGGGAAAAAGTGTGACTGACAGTGGCTTGCTTGCTTGTTTAATTAATTGCTCTTTCTTTTCAGGAATACGAGTGCCTTGAGCAAGAGAATACCTCCCTGAAAAAAGAGATTGGAAAGCTGAATGATGAAATGAAACACTTGAGCGAAGTCTTGAGGAACCATGAAAAAGTTTGCCCTCTGTTGCGCTGCTCCTTAAACTTTGGCTTGATTCCCAGGCACGATGCCCTCAGTGTTCCCTTGCCAAGATGAGACCACCTCCTGAAGATCTGGAAGAAGTTCTGCTCAGATGAGAAAGCTTTCAAGACCCAGCCTCTCACTTCATCACCATGCTTCAAGGACATAACAAACAGCCTTCTAACAGTGTAGACTTTGTCTTACAGTTGCCTTTCTATCATGGAAGTCTACCAAATAATCAGGAAGCTGTCTCGAGTGTGGCAGTGTGGATGGGCTGCAACCTTGTGGGAAATCTTTGGACAAAGCTGGGTGTGTGTTCCTTGTGTTTCCACTGTGCGCTGTATGCCAAGCATGGAATCTGATATGGGGCATGGTGCGGAAGCTTAAATACAAAGAATGTTATCTTCCCATTTATTTTTAAACACGCAACTGTCTGGTCCTCATTGTTGCTGAGAAATGTGTTGGTGATCATGGGGAAAGGGGAAGAGTGCCAGAATTTGAAACCAAAAGGGATGGTGGGCACGACCAAGGGCTGGGATTCCTGTGTCTCTTTCCTACCTAACTGATTCCTTGTTCCCTACTTTTCTTAGGTTTCTCCTCATCTGCTCACTGCCATACATAGTCAAGTTCTGTGAAGACCCAAATACTGTAATTGGGCACGTACCTAAACTACCTATAAGGCTACTTGAAGATGTACAGAAATTCAGAGATACACATATAGCCATCTCCCCTGGAGATTGGCTAGCATTGGTGTCAGTCAGGAAGCTATCTCCCTGCTACCCCCAAATCACCATGTGGTGTTTTTTTTAAAAAAATGTTTTTCTGATGATGTCCCTATTCCCTCCAGGATAATTTGTCTGGAGGGCATCCACAAGTAGGGATGGAAAGAGCCATCCATTTTGGTTCTCTTTCTCATTTTTCCAATCTTAAATTTACTTTTCCACATTTCTGCAACAATTTGTGATTTTTTAAAATCCTCATGAGAATTCATCAGCATTTTACTGCATTCTCCTAATACATTTTTGTATGCAGTTTTGAGTAATGTACATATTTTTGCAAATAGTATATAATGCATTTTATATGTTGTTTTGACCCATATATTCATTTTTATGCACACTTTCCCCTAATATATGCATTTTTGTAAACATTCCTTGGCCGGAGAACTGCATCGCAAAATTCAGAGAAATGCACATTTTGAGGGATGGTTGTGTTTTGGTTCGCATATTGTTTTGGAAAGTGCGAATTAATTGGTTTACTTTTATATTTAAACTGAAGCAAGTTACAGTGTTGGACTACGACCTGGGAGACCAGGGTTCGAATCCCCACTCAGCCATGAAGCTCACTGGGTGACCTTGGGCCAGTCACTGCCTCTCAGCCTCAGAAGAAGGCAATGGTAAACCCCCTCTGAATACCGCTTACCATGAAAACCCTATTCATAGGGTCACCATAAGTCGGAATCCACTTGAAGGCAGTCCATTTACATCACATAGAAACCTGCCTTATATTGAGTCAGACCATTGATCCATGTAGCTCAATACTGTTTCCACTGACTGGCAGTGGCTCTCCAGAATTTCAGACAGGGGGCATTCCCAGCCCTATTTTGAGATGCCAGGACCTTCTGCATGCAAAGCAGATGCTCTACTGCTGAGCTATCGCCCTTTCCCCAGGATTTCTGAACTGTTTTTATAGCAGGGGAAATGGATGGAGCAATCCAACCCATGTTTTACTCAGAAGTAAGTCCCACCAGGGTTTATTGGAGCTTACACTCTAACAGGGATGAGGGATCTGTGGCCCTCCAGATGTTCTTGGCTCCAACTTCCGTAATCTCTAGCTATTAGCCATGTTGCCTGGGGCTAATGGAAGCTGGACCCCAACAGCATCTGGAGGGGAACTGATTCTCTACCCCTATATGCTAAGTACTTCCTCAAACAACAATTCCCAGGATTCTTTGAGGGAAGTCATGAGTTACAATAGTGTAAAGGCAATATTAGTTCACGTATGTTGGTAGACACAACTTCTACTGGATGAATAAAGCTCCCAAGGAAACTCTTGGACATCTGAAAACAACGATCCGATTCATACAGTTTGGTTCTGTTATCAAGTTCTTGAGCCAGGGAAATATCTGTTTACCACATAGCCACATTTTACAACGCTTACTGCAATGAGGATATGGGATTCTCCAAAAAGGGAAGTTCATGACTTTTTCAAAAAGGACCTTTTGGTTTCTCATCACTTATGCAAGAGGATACTTTTATCCCTGTTTCTAAAGTACCCTTTTGGTTTTGAAGTTAGAATGCTTAAATATCTATTCTGTAGTTCTGCGAATGGCACGTTCTGGTTGGATGATCAAAGAAAGAGCATTTTAAGGATGCTGTCAGCTTCGACTTGTACAGTTCCCTTCTTGATTTTCCCGCCTACACTATGCTTAAGGCTGGAACGGGAAGGAAGATTGTGAGAAGCATGGTAATTTTAGTCTGTGGATTTAATAGTCATAGCCTCTCTCCTCCTCCATCCCCTCCTCTCTATATGGTAATATCTATTACTTCACTTCAAAATGTGCTAAGCCAATCCAGAAGTGATGTGCTGGATGGGGTGGGGTGGAGCCGCTACTCTAGTTTCCTGACAGTAGGGATGTAAGTGATTTCCATTCCAAACTGTATTAATTGTAATCAATGCTGTTTCTGTTCTACTGCAGTTCGGTTTCCAGCAAATACTACATTATTTATCTCACTCCCCACTCTCTAACATCCATTACATAATATAAATAACTATTTACTTAACTTATATAGCTAATTTTCTTTTCAATGTAAAGGAAATGCCAAAACAATGTAAAAAAAGCCAATAATTAATTATGTATCATTTGCAGACTTTAAAAAAACAGCCACATATTCACTTGACTGATTCCTGTTCCTGCCCACAGCTGAACATGTGAACTGCAGCAATTTCCACTTCCTTTTCTGTTATCATTGGAATTCTCTGACATCCCTACTGTTGCTTAGCAGAAGGGAAAGGGAGGAGGTGACAGGAAGGTCGGTGAAACACAAATGCACCGGTGGAGCCAGTTTAGCACTCCTGCTGGGATGTTTGTGCCGCACCAACCTGCCTTGCCCTTCTCTGTCCCAGGAAGCAACAATGAACCACCTGCCGGGAAGGTAACATAGGGGCTCTGCCCCACCCACTGAGAGACTTCTGAGCTAGTCTTTGTGCATTTGGGGGCTCTCCTGCCCATTCTGCTGAGTGGGCCCTGAACCTCTGAGCCAAAATTGTGTCCTGTCTGAGCTACTGGGGGGATTCAAGTGAGAAAGAAGAGAAAATAGAAAAAGGGAGCTTAGAGTCTCTCAAGGGCGCTTAAGCATTTGGGAAATGTTACACCATCATTGTCACTGGGCCTATACAGGCATCATGCATCATGACTAGTAGCCATTGATAGCCCTATCCTCCATGAATTTATCTAATCCCCTTTTAAAAGGAATCTAAGCTGGTGGCTAGCCCCACATTCTGTGGTAAGTGAACATAGCTATGTGCTATCCTGAACATGTGGATCAAATGCAGAGCTTGGAAAAGTTACTTTTTTGAATTATAACTTCCATCAGCCCAATCCAGTGGCCATGCTGGCTTGGGCTGATGGGAGTTGTAGTTCAAAAAAGTAACTTTTCCAAGCTCTGAAATGTCATGCCAATAGTGCTCAAAAGAGGTGTTGTGCTGTGCTTAAACATCATGCAATGACAAGAATGGTGAACAAGCAAGTTAGATCAAAGTGACTTCCTTTCACTCGACCATGAAAAAGCACTAAGGGCCATATGTCTGTTCTCGAGCTGCCTGGTCAGAAAAGACAGCCAACGCACACTGCCCTTCAAGTGATTCCCCCTTTGGTGCTCCAAACTAGATATGGCACTGTTAACAGAATGTTAACAGGGATTGGGAAAGCCTTGTTCAGGCCAAGGGCCACTTTCCCTTCTGGGGGCCACATATCAGTGGTGGGTGGGACCAGAAGCAAGAGTGGGCAGAGCAGCCAATGCAAATTTTACCTTTGTACAGTATAATAGTTTCTAAACACACATGTACCCCCTGTATCCTCCACTGAGGAAAGGAAGAACAATTATCAGATTTCAAGGGCACGTTCCAGTCAAGCAAAAACACTCAAGGCTGCAAAACAGGGCTGGTAAGAGGTGTGGCCTAGGAACAGGGGGTTTGACCTGGGAAAAGTCCCCAGGCCCAGGTAGAGGGGCTTGGAGGTTTGCATTTGGCCCCTGGACCCAAGGTTTCCCATCTCCAATGTATCAGATGGCTAAAGTCATACACATCCTACAACCTTGCCATTGGTCCCCCTCATTGTTTAGAAAGGCCCTTCAGATGAAAATTGCTAAATGCTCAAGTTCCCCACCCCCACAAGGAATTGGAATACTCTCAGGATATGAGTCTAAAGTGCTTCCAGTCTATAGCTTCCCCAAAGTTCCTCCTGAGGTTTTCCCTTTATCTTCTGCTTGTTCAGTGAGAGGGCCACTGGAAATCTGCAGGCAGTCTACTCCTGGACATCAAGAGTGTGAACTGTACAGAAAAGGGATCCCGCTTTGTAAGAAACATCTAACACCACATGCCTTCATGCATGTGTGAATACAGCCTTAAGGTGTACATCTCATGGGTTGGCTCTATTAAAAATAGTGGTAGGGAAAACATGCTTTTGGGATTGGCTCTCCTGAGTATCACAGACTATGCCTGTTTCCACCCAAGCACATATCCACAAGGAGAGCAGCAGTGGACCTTCCCGCATGGAGGCTGTTGCATTTACATGACTGTATTAAAGTTAGCAGGCAACTTACAATAAAATGGTGTGATGTGCCTTTTCCTTGTTGCTGTCTTTGGAAGAAACTGTGGCCCCAAATGCATGAAACCTTTTCTTGTTAATGTCAAACTTGTCATATATTGCCTTCTCTGCGATTTTTAGATGTGATGCATTAACTCTAACACATCATATTCATCACTCCATATTATGGGTTCTTATATGTGAAACCTGCAAGAATCATTCCTGTTGTTCCAGCCCCAGAAAGACAAATTTCTGCCCCCATCAACTCACTTACAAAAACAACATGCACTTCTTTTCAAGTTAATTTTCTTCTGAATTGTTGGATGTAATCTGGGCCCCAGATGTTGTTGTGCATGCAGTTTCAAAGTCAGACAGCAGGATGGGTTTTTACAGCATCAAACTTGAATGAACAGTGGTTCTCATACACAGGTCGATTGCCTAATGCAGCACTGCATCAGGGAATTGGTAGTCTTTTTTTAAAAAAAAGTGTAAAAATGCCAACAATACCAGATGATCCAAATATCATCAACATTTTTATTTATTTCCTTTACTCAGAAGATTTCCAGACAGCAAGCAGCACTTATTAAAACAATAAGGGTTATATCTGACTAAATCAGAGTAAACCCATTGAAATCAATGGATTTTAGTTAAGTCTATTGATTTCAGCGGAACTAATCTGAGCATGAGTGAATTCATCCAGGATATGGTAAGTCATCCCCTCAGTGCTGTCTGGAGAACTCACAGAAATAGGGTACCTCCGGGCAATCACAGTAGAAGGGAAGTTTAACACTTTCCCCCTGCTCTCCAGTTCCATCAAGTGTTGCCCCTGAAGCTGCTTTTTGCCCCAGGAGGGAAGCCATCATTTGTGCCAACAGCATATTCCCTCCTAGGACAAATAGCAGCTTTAGTGATGGGGGACAGATTTCACTTGAACTGCAGTGCAGAGAGAAAAGCTGTCCTTCCCTCCACCCACACTGTGGGTGGTAGTCAATGTTATTCCTATTCAGAGTAGACCCATTGAAGTTAATAGACATGACTAGCTTAGGTTCATTAATTTCAATGTGTCTGCTCTGAGTAGGACTTAGCTGAATACAACTCACAGGACCCAACTTGGATTGGACTTTCTCCCAGATGCTATTTTTTTAAATACCCACATGTTCATACATACACACATGCAGGCACGCATAAATGCAAATATGCATCCCGTATACTGTGAAGTTTGGCTCTCAGCCAGCCCAGATAGCAGTATATCTGGGATGCATCAGTCATCTGAGCATTCCATCACCTTGGACAGCTTCTTGAAAGTTTGGAGTAAAACCAGAGCAGATTCCGCTGCCCCAATGACACAGAGCCACCCATCACTACTGATCAAAGAGGAGCTCGTAGGTAATTGAATGCATCACTGAACTGCTCGTACCACCAAATGTTTCTCCTATTGTTCATTCAAAATCTAACCTCAATGTGGATTTCAGTTCATCTAAATCATAACCTTTATTGTTTAGCCAAAGCAATAAATGTTCTAGAATCTAGATTATTTTGCCCAAACATCTCTCCAACACTTTCACGTGAGCTACAGCTCCTTCTGCTGAAACACCAAAGAGAGAACCATGTTTGCTGCTTTGAGCTTATTGGAGGAATAGTGGGATGCAATGTAATACTGTAAAAGAAATTCATAAATAAACAAGCCTGTGGGTGCTGTAGTGCCATCTGGTGAGGAATTAATTCATGGCATAGCCTTTGCTGAATTCTTTCTGAAAAATTTCCATCCTCCCTCAGGCAAGCACTGTGGTGTATAACGCCTGGGGTTTTTGTTGGTGAATCATCCCAGAGAATGTTGACATACCTGAATAAAACTGGTGTGCATCAAGCACTAGTCATAAAAAAAACCTTCTCTCTTCTTCCCATCAGTCTTGAGGCATCATTTCTCTCACAGGAAGTAGGAAAAAAGTACAGTTATTAGAGCTGTTATGCTTTTAAGGGAAATTAAGAGGATTAAGTTTGTCTTTTGATGCGTAAGATTCAGGAGAAACATTTTTACACAACTCTGGAAAAGCTGCATGCACCCTCACATACAAATTATGATTTTTAAAATGTATTGCCTTTAGCAAAATCTGCATACCACCACTTACTCGATAAAAAAACCTCTGAGCGGTTTACAAAGGCAAATTTAAAATATACATTAAAACAATATCAATAAAACAAATATTTTAAAACAAATTAGCATCATTATGATTTATGAGCTTTAATTTGGCAGGATTTTGTGCTGTTTCACTACAGAAGACTGGCCTGTCCATCTAAGTAAGTAAACGAGTGTGAGAATGTAATTCAGTTTTTTAGGATTTTTTTAAAATAGTGACAAGGGATGGAGTCATCACGTATGGTCATGTCAAGCACTGGTTTTCAGCCTTCCCACAAACCCTCAGAAGTAAGGATGGAGGAGAAATTCAGTTTGGTTCAGATTTTAGTGTGAACCTACCTAATTTGCACTTTCCAAAACAATATATGAACCAAAACACAGCCATTCTTTGAAACTCTCACTTCTCTGAATTCTGTGATGCAGTTTTCCAACCAAATAATATGTACGAAAATGCACATATTTTGAGGAAGTGTGCATGAAAATGCTTACATTAGAGAAAACATTGGGGGAAATTGCTTGCAAAAATGGCTCCAGGATCAAAGGCGCAATTGCACTCATCTCCCACTTGCGGGCTTCCCATAGGCCTCTGGTTGGACACTGTGAGAACAGAGTGCTGGGCAAGATGGGTTCTTTGGTCTGATCCAGCAGGGATCTTCTTATATATCCCACAATAACTGCTATGGGGAAGGCCCATAGCAGAGCTGCAGAGCACGTGCTTTGTATGTAGAAGGTCCTAGTTTCAATCCACAGCAACCACAGGTAGAACTGGGGAAGTCCACTGTACAAAAGTCTGGAGAGCCACTGTCGATCAGCGTCTACAATACTGTGCTAGATGGAGCAGTGGTCTAACTTGATATAAGGGAGCTTCCTATGTCCTATGCCTTGCTGGATCACTCCAGGGTCCATTTGCAGTGCAATCCTCAAAATGGGACCTACTGAGACATGAGCCCCATTGAATTCAAGAGGACAGGTAAGTAGATAAGGGATTGAAGCTTTAGTCTATTTCCAACTATGAGCAGCCAGATACCTCTGGGAAGCGCACTAGCAGAACGTAAAGACAATTGCTCTGCCCTGCAGTTTGCTTTTATCAGCTGCTTCTCAGAGGTATACTGCTCTTGAACATGGAGGGTCAACATATCACTGGTAATAGCTGCCATTAAAGCCTCCATGAATTGTTTATTCCTTTTCAAAAGCTACATCAAATCACCAGTATCCTTCACCATGTTCTTGTAACACTGAATTCCATGATTCAATCTTTCTCAGCCTGGTGCCCTCCAGATATTGTGGACTACAACTCCCATCATCCCTGACTACTGGCCATGCTGGCTCAAGCTGATGGAATTGGAGCTCAGCAACATCTGGAGGGACAAATCCGAGGAAGGCTGCCATAATTTATATACTGTGTGAAAAAGAACTCCCTTTTGTCTCTGCTGAATGCCGTAGGAGCTGAATGGGGAGGAATTGGGAGTGTTTATTTGTGTATATTAGGCAAAACTGCATACCGAAACGTGTATGTTAGAAGAAATATGTACTAAAATGCTGCTGAATTTTCATAAGGACTTAAAAAGAATTGCAAACTGAAGTTGAACAAAGGAGAACTACACTTCAGATTGCAAAAATAAGAAGCTGACAGAAACTGACAGAAACTGACACTGGCAGATTCATCAATCCCTAAGAGAGATATATAAACTATCAATGAAATGTAGCAAAAGGTCACCTTCATTTTCTCCCCCTCTCATGTCCAGTTCGCTATTAGTCGGTGAACAGCACAGAAAGCTTTAACATGGAAATTTATACTATGTAATGGCCAAGCCAGTCCCCCTTCAGCCTTCCAAGTTTCAAATTGGCTTATCAACCTTTTTGAAAGGGGGGGGGCTGTAGTAATTTCCAAGTGCAATATCAGGTTTTGAGACGTGGGGGTTGGTGGTTACATGACTCGAGTGTTTAACATTCTTTTGCTTTCTGTTTACTAGAAATGTCCGCAATAAAGATAACTCACACTTCAATTTCAGGTTATCACGTTGTAGTCTCTGAGTCTGTGAAAATTATGTGTTTGCCCCGTTAAGCTATGCAACCCGGACTGCCCAAAAAGTTCTGTATCACTCAAAGGTTGGAATATTTAATTGACAGAATTGAATCCAATTAAGATCTGACTTGACCTGTTTTAAAGTATTTTCAGAAGATTTTTTTTTTAAAATAGGGGGTTCTCCAACTTCATTTTATATTTAGCATGACGATTCAGCATCAGCATTGTGCTACCTCATCCTCACATGTTCATTGGAGGGTAATCTTCCAGTGATGCACATGAAAAACAGAGACTTGTAGCACTTTAAAGACTAACATTGATTGTGGCATAAGTTTTTGTGGACTTCATCCATGTCATCAGATGTAAAAGTGTTGTGCTGAGTATATATACACATGGGTTTTGGTGGTGGTGGAAGGGTTGTAAATAGTGAGGTCAGAAAGAAATGAAATGCAGAAAAGCACAGACCACAGTAATTACATAATTAGCAGTGGTAATTCACAAAACAAAGCCAGTGTGGTGTAGTGGTTAAGGTGTTGGACTATGACCTGAGAAACCAGGGTTTGAATCCCCACATAGCCATGAAGCTCACTGGGTGACCTTGGGCCAGTCACTGCCTCTCAGCCTTATGAAAACCCTATTCACAGGGTTGCCATAAGTTGGAATCGACTTGAAAGCAGTACATTTACATTTTAATTCACAAAACAGTTGTTGAAAACACAGAGATCCTTGCATTAGTAAGCCAACTAACACATATAATGTGCTAAAAATCCTGTCTGGGTTCATTCCACAAGTGATAACATTGCACCTCTTGATATATTCACCATTTTCTCATTGCACTCTCCCTTTCGAGTTCCTTTACTCTCGAATGGCCATTCTTCAGTCACTTACAGAGTGTCCTGAGAAGCTGAAATGTGTCCGGGATGGCTTTTCAATATTGCCATTTCTAATGTCAGATCTGTGTCCGTTTATTCTTTTGTGTAGAGAGTGAGACTGGCCTGTTTGTCCAGTGAAGAATGCGGAAGGGCATTGCTGGTGGATGATGGCTTTATCACACTGGAAGATGAGCCGGTGAATGAACTCCAGATGTTGTGGATGAAATTATTAGAGCCTGTAATAGTGCTGCCAGAGTAGACATAGAGACAGAGTGAGCGTCTGGTGTTGTTGCTGGTGAGTAGTTGTTTTAGGGGCAGCAGGGGGGCGGAACTGTCTGTAAGCAAGTACAGGCCTACCACCTGTGAGAGGGAAATGTAATTGTCTAGGATGGGCTCTAGAGCAGTGATTCCCAAACATTTTCCCCTGTGGGCCACTTAATGATTTTTCTGTTGTAGCAATTGTAATATGCTGTGCTAGATGCTGAATTATTTTTAACTGTCTTCTTAGTGCTTCTTTTTTTCCTTATATATTGTATTTTAATAAATTGCCATTTTAATTCCATAGAATTCAAATTGTAACACAATAAAGCAGAATACAAGAAGAGAAACAATAAAAAATACAATTAAAAAACAACATGAATTCTTAATGCCATTGAGGCGCCATCTCCTGCCTTCCACCACAAATCCACAGACATGCCGCAGACCACCTGAATGAAGCTCACAGACCCTTTTGGGAACCCCTGCTGTAGCTCAAGCAACAGAGCAGCAAAAAGATACAATTAAAACCAAAATAAATGAAAACATCTGAACCATTTAAAAACATTAAGAACATCTAAAAGCATTTTAAAACACTTGCATATTCTCATGGCTAATAATTACAGGGTTGCCAGGAATAGTATCTTTCCGCCATCAAATGCCTGTGTGAACAGAAACGTTTTACAATTCATCCTGAATGTTACTAATAAAGGAGACAGACACACCTCAGAAGAGAGGGCATTCCACAAACAGGGAACCACCACCAAGAAGGCCACGTCATGGGACAATCCCAACCAAAGAGCACCCAGGCAGCACCTATGTATCACAGAAACACAGACTTGGAAGGTGCCCTGAGATGTCACCCAGTTCAGCCTCAATCCTACAACACCACCAACGGCTTCTAGTCTTGATAGCTATAAGCAAGCTCCAAGTATAGAGGCAGTGTGCCAATTAATGTTGCAGTGTTGCTGCTGAGAACAATAGATGTCTATTGCCCTCATGTCCTTTTTGTGGGTTTCTAAGAGGCACCTGGATGCTGGATTAGGTGGAGCTTTGATCTGATCCAGCAGGGCTCTTATGTTCTAGTGACTTGGAGAACTCAGAACAATGGAACAGGATTTTGGGGCTCTCCAGTAAGACACCTTACCTGGAAGAAGCAGGGCATGGAAACTTTGGGAGCTCCATGCAAAGTAAGAATGGTGGTGCTGTTGGAGTGATGGGCATTTGACAATCTTTGAGCTCTGCCACATGCTTGACTGACCTTCCAGCCCTTTGAAGCTTGGCCATAAGACTATAAGAACAGTCTTGCTGGATCAGACCAAAGTTGAAAGACTTTCCTCTTTTAACAAGCCTTTTAAGTTAAGACTTATCCCAGTCTGCATCTGTGTTGGAATTGCTTTTAATATGTTTAAAGAAAAAGAAAAAAACACCTTTTTCCCCTAAACAATATGTTTTTTTAACCCTTTTTATTTAAGATGTTTTTAAAGCTTTTTTAAAGAATGTTTTTAAAGTTGTTTTGTTTTAATGTATTTTAAGGTCTGTTTTATGATGTTTTAAAGTGTTTTTACTGCTTTTGTTTGCCGCCCTGGGCTCCTGCTGGGAGGAAGGGTGGGATATAAATTAAATAATAAATAAAATAAAATAAATAAATAATCTAGCTCAGCATCTCATTTAGCAAGGAAGACTTCAAGCAAGATATGAATAGTCTTCTGCCACTATTGTTCCCCCGCAAGTGGTATTCAGAAGCCTCTGATCCTGGCTGTCATGACTAGTAGCTTTGGATAGCTTTATTCTCCATGGATCATTGTAATCCTCTGTTAAAGTCATTTAAGCTGGTGGTCCTCACCACATCTTGGTAGCAAATTCCATAGCTTAACTATGGTCATTTCCAGACAGTATTTTGCAGAAGGGAGTCAATTGCACACTAGAAATGTAGGTTTGCACCATTAAAGTGCTCTGGGGCAACAAATTCACATTTGCTGTTAAGAGAGTGAACACAATAAAAAGTGTGGGATAAATGAATGATTGATGGGAAGATGTATAACCTCCACGCAGGCAAATCAGGAAGACTGCTCAATGCCGTATAACCTTCCTGCAAACAAATCAGACCAAATGCTCAATAAGGAGCAGGCATTGTATTAACCTCCACACAAACTTTGCACAAGGAATTCAGGATGAATGCTCAATAAACAGGTCATCTGGAGAGGAGCATTATATCACAGTTCAGAAGGAACTTCAGGCTCTAGGGGACTGTGAATCTGTGACATAAAGCTGGGTGAGAGACGCAAATGAATCCACACTGAAGGGCCATAGCTCAGTGATTGACCATTTTCCTTGCATGCAGACCATCCCATGTTCAATCCCTGGTATTTCCATGTAGTGCTGCCTGAAATCCTGGAGAGCCACTGCCAGTCAGTGTAGAGCATACTGAACTACATGGACCAATGGTCTGATTCAGTATAAATCAGATTATTATGTGCCTATGATTCTATGGTTTGCCACCCTGGGCTCCTGCTGGGAGGAAGAGTGGGATATAAACCAAATCAAATCAATCAATAAATAATAAGTGAATTTGAAAAGGGAAATGAGAATAAATTTGTGAAATAGACCAATATTTGATACAGATATAATAGAAATAACCTAACTGAAATACTCCAGAATTAATCAAAGGACCCCAACCAGAATATCTGAGAGCTTTCACAGGATGACAGAAGTAGTCATGCTGCTGAAATGTAGAGGGAAATGGAATTTGGATGAAACCTTGGAGTTTCTATTGGAGTTTGATATAGATATAGCAGTCCAGTGCAGAAATGAACAGCCTGATAAGACTGATGGTTGACAAATAAAGAAACTTCAGGTTTGTTATTCCTGGGAAATAAAGTCATTTTGAGTACAGACATACATGTGGCCATTATAGAGTCATGAGGTTAACATTCACATACTAACACTATCTAAGAAGAAAGAAGAAGAAAGTAAAGCCTGGGAAAAAAACAATCTGCATATTAACAGGTGGTTACTAAAGAAGGAATTAGTGAGGGAGGAGCAGGTTACCTTTCTATTTCCCACCACTATGATTCAGATTACTTGTTACAAGCATCAGTGCTTTACTCTGAATAGTTTCATCACTTCCACAACCTTTCCGTCATCCATTCCAAAATGTGCATTGCATTCAACATAACTGCTTGTGATCCATGATTTCGTGAACAAGCATATATTTTGCTTATAGCTACATTTGCATGACAACTATTAAGCCAAACTGCATCAATTCTTGTAAGCAAGCTAGGCATGGATAAACATAGTTTATGAAATGTTAAAAACAAAAGCCTATTATTAGTAGTATTGATACTTTTCAGTATCATTATTGTTATTGCTATTACTACACCTAAAAACATTAGCTACTTGTGCTATAATGCAACTGCAAGTGAAAACATCCATATGTGAAAACAGATATATGGGAACTTTTCCAAAAGCTACAAATTGATAATATTGTATAATTCACATGCAACCAGAATGCATGAACATTCAAACTGGCAGAGGCTTTCCTGCAGAAAGCCACTGCTGAAGATCGGGAAACAGAATTGCAAAACAAAATTTTACTTCAATAGTAGCAAAAGCCTCCACTGACTAAGCCTGCTCTCTCTGCACACATGAATGAACCTGTCCATTGCAACTTGAATTTAAAATGCTTTGTTTAGAAGCTGTTTCTAGCATCCCTACACCACATTTTCACATACTACGCTGGGTTCAGCTTAGGATCTCTGTCAACAAAACTCCCTTTCCCTGTTACTGTCAGTTAGTAATAGCTAAACTCTTGATCACAGCCTTTTATATATATATATAAAGTAGTGGTAAATGTACAACCACGGATTTCCTGAGTTCACCACTACAGTGCGGATGAAAGAGATGACATTGATTTCTCAGAATTGTATTTCAGAAACCATTCCTCCGCTACTTGGAAGTAAGTTACTTTTCAGGTAAGAGCCCCCTCCATCTTCCTCACCAAGCCCCTTGACAAACCAAAGGAAGAACATCTCTGAAACAAACCACCTAGGTGTTGCATGAAATACATTTTCGGTTGTGTTTCGCAAACCACAGAGACAGAGAACCAGCTGTCGGACTCCCAACTCCCATCAGCTGCAGCCAACATGTCATATGGTCTGGGATGATGGAAACCAAAGTCCAACAACATCCAGATGGCCAAAGATTCCCCAGCCCTGCTCTGGAATGCTCTCACTGTTGTTCAGGTGACTTGTAAAAGTTACCATGCCTCAGGTTTCAGCTCCTTCCTCATCCTAAGTGTAGTTGTATATACACAGATTGTATGTAGATATTCAACTGGCCGTGTGTATATCAGAGGCAGGGCCTGGTGTGCCAATATCATTACCCCATTCCAACACACACAACACAACACAGTAAGACTCTGTGAGCAAAGCTGGATCCTATGCATGTGCGGTTTAGATGCACAGAAAGAGCCTATACCTGTTCATTCACTGGCGATCACTCATGGCCAAGTAAGATTGTCTTCCAGGGTAAGGTCTTTAACAGTGGGTCCATAAGTGACTGTGGAGGCCAATTCTGGATCCACACAGCCTCCCACAATGAGGACATAGGTTTCCAGATGGAAGATGGTCATGATGAGGATTTGCTTGACGTGCCTTCCACTTAGCTCATTTGTCCCTTTCACCCTGTACTCGTGCTTCTTCAAAGTCCATAGCACCTTTGATAATGGCTGACCTCCAATTGGGACACTCATGGGCCAAGGCTTCCCAGTTCTCGATCCTCATGTTACATTTTTTTAGATTAGCTTTGAGAACATCTTTAAACCTCTTTTGCTGTCCACCGATATTCCGTTTTCCATCCTTAAGTTGGGAGTAAAGTAGCTGCTTTGGAAGATGGTGATCAGGCATTCAAACATCATGGCCGGTCCAGCGAAGTTGATGTTGGAGGATCATTGTTTCAACACTGGTGGTCTTTGCTTCTTCCAATACGCTAACATTAGTCCGCCTTTCTCTCTCTCTCCGCACAACATGGAATAAAAGGCAACAGTAGCCTTGGAAAGCTTATGCCAGAAGTGATCAAACAGAGGCCAACGAGTTCAGACATTAGAAGCAAATCCATGATTGGGAGGATAGCAGGCAAAATAGCTGAAATAGCAGAAGGCAAAATGCGTTTGTCACTTTGTTTTGTAAAGTACCGCATTTCAAGATAGTGTTACATGTACCCACTTTCCCGACCAATTATAAGTCCCAGGGACCGCACTACTAGAGATTGAACATCCTTTGGATGAGAGAGCACTGGAACGTAAGAGGTCTATGCAATATTTGCTTCATTTATAAGTGTCATTTCATTGGCAATCACTCGTGGCCAAGTAAGATTGTCTTCCAGGGTAAGGTCTTTAACAGTGGGTCCGTAAGTGACTGTGGAGGCCAATTCTAGGTCCACACAGTCTCCCACAGTGAGGACATAGGTTTCCAGATGGAAGAAAGTCACGATGAGGATTTGCTTGACGTGCCTTCCGCTTAGTTCATTTGTCCCTTTCGCCCTGTAGTCGTGCTTCTTCAAAGTCCATAGCACCTTTGATAATAGCCAGCCTCCAATTGGGACGCTCATGGGCCAAAGCTTCCCAGGTCTCGATGCTCATGTTATGTTTTTGTAGATTAGCTTTGAGAACATCTTTAAACCTCTTTTGCTGTCCACTGATATTCTGTTTTCCATCCTTAAGTTGGGAGTAAAGTAGCTGCTTTGGAAGACGGTGATCAGGCATTCAAACAACATGGCCGGTCCAGCGAAGTTGATGTTGTACAAATCAGGGGAAGGCTGTAGCTCAGTGGCAGAGCATCTGCCTTGCAAGCAGAAGGTCCCAAATTCAATTCCTGGCCTCTTTAGGCAGGGCTGAAACCCTGGAGAGTTGCTGCCAATCAGTGTAGACAATACTAAGCTAAATGGACCAGTGGTCTATCTTGGTATAAGACAGCTTCCTATCTTGCTATGTTCCTATATATGCCCGTAAACCCTGTACAGGAGAACCAATATACACCCGTAGGTCTTTAAGGTGCCATGAGACTATTGTTCTTGTTGTAACATGTCATCATGGCCACCCCTCTTGAACAGAAAAAATATGCTTCATAATCTTTCATTACCCGGCACAGTATTATTAAGATCCCCAACATTAGGTGCTAATAGGCACAAGTTAGTCCTGGACCCACCAAACATTTAGGGTCCATGGGCACATTTTCAAACTGGGGAAAATGTCATGCACACCACACACACATTAAGAAAGAGAAGGGCAATTAATTAATGTTCATTGTGAATGGGTGTACATTGGATTTGTGTTAGCCAAAGTTTCCTCTGTATATAACTTTGCCTACTGAAACCAATGGGACTTATAAGCAATATGCTTTTTGCTGCTGTTGGTTGGCTGGCTGGCTGGCTGGTTCAAAAAATGGTGGACTACTTGAGATAAAATATGAATATACCCTCCTTTCATACCTCTATTCCCTCCATAATGTGACATGGACAATTTGGTGTAGAACAGATGAAGCCTGGAGACTGCATAGACACCGTACATTTAAAGCACATTTCCCCCCCTCCAAAGATTCCTGGGAACTGTAGTTTATCCCTCACCGAGCTGCAATTCCTAGCATCCTTAACAAATACAGCTCCCAAGATTCTGAGGAAGGTGCTTTAAATGTATGGTTTGTAGGCAGCATAGTCTTTAAAGACTATGTATGTCAAATAATGATGAATATTCTAAAACCTTTCTTAACTTTCAGATATGGCATTCTATCTAACAATATTTTCAGAGTTTCATTTAAGAAATATAACAAAGAGTTTGGAGGAAACACTGGATTTAGGTAACTTTAAGGATTCCCCTCTGGCTTTTCCAGATAAACACTTCATTGTCCAACAAATGTGCTGTTCTAAGTCATTTGTCATTGGGAAGATGCCCCTCCATGACAAAGCTTCTTTCACCAAGGCCATACTTCTGTTGCAGAAAACCCATATTTCCCCAACTACCTCTTCTGTCATTACCACTGTCGATATTGTAATCTTTAGTTGCTGGGAAATTGTAGTAGTTCCCTGCTTCCCTCCTCCCCAGCAGCGCACACAACTCTTGCCATTGGGCGCATCGTGTAGATTTTCACAAATGTCATGTGGTTTCCACATCCATGAGCTGGCATTACTGGATGCGCTTAGACTTTTCCTGCAGATGAAGATCGCGAGTGTCATGCCCATCTCTGGCTTGGATTTTTCAAAGTTGCTTAAGATGAATAAGAGAAGCAGGATGTTTACAACAGGGTTTTGTGTGTGTGTGTTTAAATATGTGAATATTCTGCAAGTCACGCCTTTGGCTGAACATTGCAGGTTTATTACATTTTTTAAATTTGTTTGAATCATTTATATGTTACTTTTTATTCAAAAAAGTTTAAGGCGATTTACCACCATCTAAAAGACAATAATGCTGGGGAAAACAGCAGGGAGTAGAAAAAGAGGAAGGCCAAACAAGAGATGGATTGATTCCATAAAGGAAGCCACAGACCTGAACTTACAAGATCTGAGCAAGGTGGTTCATGACAGATGCTCTTGGAGGTCGCCGATTCATAGGGTCGCCATAAGTTGTAATCGACTTGAAGGCACATAACAACAACAACAAAATACGATTAAAATTAATACATTAAAATGATAAATAAATGATGTCCAAAAATAAAACATGATTCTGCAGTGTCCTTGATGCAGGCTATGTTTAATATGTCTGTGGGTGTATGTGAAACTACATTTGCCCCCTTTTTCTACATTTGTCTCTTCCATTCTTTCCTGTCCTCTGCTGCAGGGTTGGAGAACCTTCCTCCGCTCTAGGGCCACATTTCCTCAGGGGCACAAGTCAGTGGTGGGTGGGGCCAGAAGCAAAAAGTGGGCTGAGCAACAGATACAACTCTTATCTTTATACAGGAGGTGATACATGCAAAAGCCACAAATTCACACACACACACCCATATCTCTCCTTCCAGGAAAGCAAGAGGCATTATCACAATTCGAAAACACGTTCCAGCTGGGCAAAAGCACTTGAGGGTACAGAGCAGATCTGGGGAGAGATGTGGCCTATGGAGAGGGTGTGGCCAGGAGAGCATCCCAAGGGCTAGACAGGGCGATCTGGAGGGCTGCATTTGGCCCTGGGCCTGAGGTTCCCCACTATTTTCTCACAACGGTCAAATGTAGAGTGCACACTCCTGTCTTTTTTATAAAGCAAAGGACCATGTTGATGATGGTGCAGCATAAAAAAAATCTCTCAAACGAACAAAGCAATTATGTGGCCAAATGAAGAAGCAAAGGATCCAAATCGTTATGGAGATGCCTTTTCTGAGAATTGCACTCTTTGACTCTGCAAAGCGATAAGATTTCAGGTAGCCGTGGCAGGGCAGAACATGTTTTGACTCACACTGTCCTCTAGTGGTATCTGCTCAGTCACATGCCAAATTGCAAACAGATGGAAGGGACTTGAACAGTCTTAAGGTCTGGAGAACAAGAACCTCGTTTTTACTTTAAATTTATGTTCATTGGGATAGCAACAGAAGACAGCTGTGTTCAGGCATGTGCACGCACATATGCACACAAACTATTGCCACATGGTCATTGATTTCCCCAAAGCCACCCAAATGGCAGGATTTGATCAAATGCTGATTGCCATTCAATAAAAGGCAATGGTCCACACTTTGCATCTGGCCAACTGAGATTCTTCTGCACTTCTGACTGCGCAAAACTGCACCACAGTGCATTTCCCCACATTGGCGCTGCAGACAGTGATGGGAGTATTGTGTACACAACTGAATGCTGACAGGAGCCACAGCAATGGTGTAGGGCCAGCCCAAAACATTTTGTTTCCTGAGGTTGAGAAACAAAGGACATTCAAGTTATTGTTTGATTACCAGAGGCAGAAAATCCCACAAGTGTCTTTATTCTCCTCTGGCAGTAAAAATACAACAGTAGTAAATTAAATAACTAGCCATTTTTGACACCCAAATTAAATAGCTAACATTCATGACATCCAAATTCAGCTACGTGAGACAGCTGCTTCACTCTGCCTGATAGTAGGGCTGGCCCTCCTAGATGCACCACCGTTGTGCTTAACTGGAACCATTTTGTTCACTTCCCATTTTTCCTGCTTCAGGTAAGACAATAGTAAATAGGTAGTAGTAACCAAGAGGCTTCATTTAGACAGGGTGTGGGGAACCTTTGACCCTCCAGATGCTGCTAAACTACAGCTCCCATCAACCCTAGCAAGCATGGCCAATGGCCAGGGATGATGGGAGTTGCAGTTCAGAGACATCTGAAGGGTCAAAGGATCCCCACGCCAAATTTAGATGCTTATATTATGAGTGTTTTCATGTGAGTTTATGCTAGTTCTGTCACTAGCGCCATCTCTGATGTCTTGGCTGCTGTTTTTATATTGTTTTAAATTTTAAAATTGTGTTTTAAATTGTTTTTAAAATATGTGTTTTAAATTGTATATTTGTTTTAATGTTTTTGATTGCTGTAAACCACCCAGAGAGCTTCAGCTATGGGGCGGTATACAAGTGCAATCAATCAATCAATCAATCAATCAATCAATCAATCAATCAATCAATCAATACTGTCCTCTATGATGCCTTCTGTTTTCTCTGTGCCCTTTAACTACATCCTGTGTGAATATGTATGGGGGGGGGTCTCCTCTTTCCTCCTTCACACTTCAGATTCATCTTTCTTCCACAAAGGCTGTACAAATGTTATAAAGGCATTTTCTCACATTCATCCTGTCTTGGTCTTATCACTCTGTCCCCTTCCTCTCTTGGAGTGTGGGGGGGCAACCTGTATTCCCCCAGATGTTGTTGGACTCTATCCACCCCAACCAGCATGGCCAATGGTCAAGGATGTTGAGTTGGATTATAATTCCCATCAGCCCCAGCCAGCATGGTCAACATTCAGGCATATTGGGTTGGACTACAATTCCCATCAGCCCCAGCCAGCATGGCCAACGGTCATGGATGATGGGATTTGTAGTCCAACATCAGGGGGAGGCACAGGTTCACCAACCCTATTCCATTGTCATTATCAACAATTTGATTGGAAACTCTTTGCTTATGGAATTCTGTGAAGTACCAGGTATAAAGGTGTGTATATAAACAAATAATCAAACCCTGCTCACTTGCGTAGGCTACACTACAGGGCTAAAAGCCACATCTCTTTCTTTCACTATTTTTCTCTGCAATCCAATTGCTTTTAATGCTGGAGAGATTCTTTTTAAATGATTTAACATCTTGAATGAATAGTTCATGCAGGTTTAGCAGCTGCACCTCTTAAAAGTTTCTTGCCTCTGGCAATAATTCTGCATTAATCGCAAAGAACATTTTGTCCCTTGAGAATTATGAATCCAAATGCAGCATTGAATTCCCCCCCTTTTTAATTTACAGATATTGAGCTTTCATCTAACCTGACATCATTCAGATCACATGATAGAGAGTATCCTGTTTTATTCCACAAATGTGGGTTTTTATTACCATGAGTCAGAAAAACAGAATTGCCTTTCCCCCCATAAACTTAGGGTAATCTATCTTCCTATAGGATATTGCCATGGTAATCTTGGTGTTACTAGAATGACCTAATACCATTAACTGAGCCCTTTTCAGGCAGAAATTTCTTCTCAGAGGCCTTTGATTCCCCTCCCCCTTCTCTTAAGAGCAGCCAAAACACTATTAGCAATTAGGAGTAATTCATAGACCAACTACTTTGATGTGATTTTGTGGACATAACTGAATTTACTTTAGTATAAGAGGTCTGTCAACTACCGCTATATATTCAAAGAGCAGCACATTGCCATGTGACACTAAGGTTACCCCTTACAGAGCTACCATTCCAAGCACCCTTAACAAATTGCAGTTCCTAGGATTCTTTTGGGGAAGTCATGTGCTTAAATATATGGTGTGTGTATGGTGCTGCATGATGGTGGGAAAGCCAGAGGAGAGCATCAGCAGATGCCCACCAGTGCACAGACAGATTATATTTTCATCCATATTAACTCCCCTGTTTTAGCCAGAAAAATGGTGGGGTAAGAAAAGCCTCCTGGTGAGGTAAGAAAAGCCTCCTGGCAGCCTTCCCCAACCCGGTGCCCTCAGGCTATTTTGGACTGCAATTCCCATCAGCCCCATGCACTCCGAAACAACTGGAGAGGGCACTAGAGCAGGGATTTCTTGATTGTAACATCAATCTCAGTTCTCCAAGTACTGCCCCTTATGTACCCAAAATGACATCACCCATGCACATGAGGAAGTATTACCAAGCTGCAGGAAATATTTAGAGGAAAAGTGTTAGGGGGAACAGCGAGGGACAGCACCAGGCATGACTGGGCTCTTGGGTGCCAGCCTGCCCTGGGCTGGCAGTGCTATAAGGCTGAACACCTCCGCCCGATACAGGCAGCACGGGGCTTAAATAAGCCTGCCCGCCCACCTTCCTGTCTTGTCAGCACATCAGTGCACATGCATTGCATGCTGTCCCATCACCCAAGATAGTGGTGGGGGCATCAACCCCTTTGGGATGCCCTGCTGCCATCTTGGGTGATGGCAAACATGCCCATGCAGCACACAAGGCTTTTGCACTAATGCACTGATGTGACAGGTAGCTGGGGAGGGCAGGCTTATTTAAGTTTAAGCCCTGCACCGCCTGTATTGGGGGGGATCCATGGTGGTCCATGGGAGCTCCTGCTTTGTGATCCACAGCAACGTAGGGTCGCTGAGTCCTGCAACCTGACGTTGCCGAAGATCACAGAGCTGGAGCTTCACCGTACCACCCTAAAGAGAGGCCCCATAGGGCCCCCTCTGGACCACAGGAGCCTTCGGCCAGGGCCCAACCTGGCCGCCCACTGGCACCGGCCCTGGAGCAGCCCGATGAGGACTGATCACACTCAGTGGCCATGGAGTAGAGTATCCTGGAGGAGAACATGGCTGAATAGGAGCACTCCACACCACAACATTTTGTTGGAGGTTTGTTTTGTAAATTGTGATATACATTTTTTCATGCTAGGTGCTTCTATCTGCAGTCATTCACTGAAGCACAATCTTTCTCAGACTACCAGAAGCGCTCTCTCTGTGTGTGTGTGTGTGAGTATGTGAGTAAATGGACAAAACTAATACAGTGGATGGTGATATCTACCGTACTTTCTTTTCAGCTTTCTTGATGGAGCTGGGTAGCCACCATTTGAGATTGGGAAACAATGCTGTATTTAACAGAATCCCTTTGTAATACTCCAGCTGGATAATTCTTATGAACATTTAATCATAAGACAAATAAACTATTAAAAAATTGTTCAGAGGTACAGAATATTTTCCAAAAGTCAACGCATATATATTCTGTGTGTCAAACCCAGTCATAATCAAGCACTGTGTGAGCACGTTGCTTTGTCATTTATTTATTGCATATATCAAATTTAGTTTATAACTTACAAAATGATTTCTCTAGGGGCCAGTCTCTCCAATGAAAGCAGAATCATCAGCTCATTTCAATCTTTTCTCTCCTTGTCATATATCAGATGCCAGACAGCAATCAAAGTTTCAGGCAAAGAAACTAGTTATAAATAAAATCCCTGCTGGATCTAGGCCAGCATCCTGTTCTCACAGTAACCAACCAGATGCCTATGAGAGTAGGGTTGCCATATTCCAGTTCCACAAATCCGGGCAGGTTAATTTGCATATTGTGTAAAGTATTTGTGTATTATGCAAATTATTTGCATATTATTTGCATATTATGCAAATATCTGCATATTAATACTTGGATTGTCCAGTTGTTTTGTTTTTGTGCCTAGGAATTACCACCAAAAACTGGGGAAAGATGTGAGAAATCTTTTTTTTAAAAGCAACATTTTTAGCCTTAAATGCCTAGACTCTAGTTTCCAACACTATGGAATATTTATTGATTGATTAAGAGGATTTATATCCTGCCCTTCTGCTGTTAAAAACAGAGCTCAGCACAGCTTACAAATATAATAAAAACAATAAAAATACACAATCAATATAAAAACATAATAAAAACACAACATAGCAACAAACATAAAGTAAGTCAGGGCAACAGTACGGTTAACCATATACGATATATTTCAAAGATGTGGTGGGTGGAGAAAAACAAGAAGCCAAAATGTTAGGAAAAGGAGTCTTTCACACCACATGCTCAGTTGTAAATACTGTTGCAGCAAGCTTTACAAGTTCCTCCAGTATTCCACTGGTGCAGGCACTCAGACATTCAAAGTATCTGTATGTTTCTTAGGTTTTATAAAAGCAGAGCTTTGCTTAACTCAAAATTTCTTCTCCCTTTGATCAACCACATCTACACAGGTTCCACCTTCATACTCAAAATGAAACTGGGCCTGGAAGTGTGCAACAACCCCACACATACCTTGCTAATTAGATTACCAATGCCAGGATGTCTGTCTTATCGACTACTCTCCTGCTCCCCCCCCCCGGGCATCATGAAAGACCCAGTCCTGGGCTCAGAAAGAAAATAAATATCTGGTCCTCTTCAAAGTATTGATAAGCCTCTTGTTTTAATTGAAATAATAATTATAAATTCTTGTTCTTATCACTAATGGGAGTTAATTATCTTGCATATGCTGCTGTTGCTTCTATGGCTGTAACGGAGTGAGGTTAAAGATAAGTGAAATGCAAATAGGAAAAAAACAACACAAAAGGCAGTAACACTTTCCTAAGTGTAATATCATACCAACCACAACAAGATTCCTATGAGTAAGGCAGAAAACTAAGCATCTCACAACCAAAAATATGATAAATGAAGAAATGTTTATATAAAAGCATGACTATCAAATATATTTATTATTTAACAAACTGTAAAGATATTTATAGTGCAATCCCAGGTTTATTTATTCAGAAGCAAGTCCCAGCGTATTCAGTGGGGCTTACTCAAACAGGGACAGAAATGCATAAGCAACTTCATTCACACAACCCAAAATTCCGAATCATGCCACTTTACGCTGTTTTGCAACTGTTTATACTTGTTTTTATGGTTATTGGATTTTAAATGGCTTTATTTCTTGTTGTGAGCTGCCTTGGTTTCCAACCCTACCTTACAGGGGTGTCGGAAAGATTCCATACACGCACACGCAGACACTGCAGATGTACAAATACATACAGCCCATATAATAGTTTATTGTCAAACCAGTTGGTCATTGCAGAAAAATCAGTATCAGTTTTAAAAAAATCAGTATTACTTTCCTACAGAATAAAAACTGTAATACCTAAGTAAGCCCTGCCTACTTGCTTTAAAATAGGACTGGAGGGCACAAACACAATTCTTTTTTACATTCACTCCAAAGTCCCATTGATTTTCAGCACATTCATAACCATGTCTACTCAAAAGTAAGTCCTATTGAATTCAATGGGATTTACTCTGGGCATATGGGATTAGCATTGCTTTTACAAAAAGCAAGCATTGGGAAAGTTTTCAAAACACTGCCCAAGATCTGACTCCTGCACACAAGAGGGAAAAAACCTGAAATGTATATACTTACCCAATTTATGAGATTTTCGGATAAAGAGGGGGTGAAACCACCATTTTGTTTTCTAGACACTGCCTCAGATCAATGAAACTGAAACACAATCCCTGATTGGCTGCAATCCTGAACGGGCGGGGTTAAAGCTACGAAGTGCTATACAGTACTGTTTAAAGAAAGATTTAACAGTCGGGGGGGGGGCGGCTGACGTTTTTATGTATATCTCGAGAACCGGACCACCCAGAAACTTAATTTTTAAAAAAAATTAAAGCTGAGAATCCGGGCCACCTAAAAGGCTAGCCGGGCGCTGGGTGGCATGCATAGAATCCGGGTAAAACCCAGCTAACCGGGCAATATGGCAAACCTATATGAGAGGCTCACAAGCAGGACCTGAGTGCAATAGTGCTGTCCCCACTTCTGATTCCCAAGAAGGGGTGTTCAGGTGCATACTGCCTCCGTCCAGACTCTTTTGGCCAGAGCATCATCAGAATGGCTGGCTGGGCGGTAGGGAGGGGCTGCCATTCTTCAAAGTAACATGAATGGAACCGTTGTGTCTAAAAGTACCTATCCTTTTCTGAAGCTGAAAATAAAATCATGTTTGGAGCAATAATGTTCACTGTGGATGTATTGCTGAATGCTAACCAGCTTCTGTTTTGCCATTTAGTCCTTTGGTTTGGCCAGAACTAGACATTACATGACATTATTGCCCAAATGCGCTTCTCTCCCTCTCACCTTCTTCTCTGCAACATGTGGTAAAACCAGAGCTTGGAAAAGTTACTTTTTTGAACTACAATTCCCATCAGCCCCAGCCAGCATGGCCACTGGATTGGGCTGATGGGAGTTGTAGTTCAAAAAAGTAACTTTTCCAAGCTCTGGAAAACATACCTCATGCTTTGATGTCATCCTATTATGCATTTTCCTGCTAGAGTGTATAGTAATACACATCAAAAGTCCCACTCTGTCTCTCTCTCTCCTCCTCACACCCAACTGCTATCTAAGGCATGGTGGTAGGGATAGACAGGGCCTTTTGTAGTCATGGCACCTTTGTCATGGAATGCCCTCCCCAGGGAAACCTGTCTGGCTCCATCAGGAATCTGATAGATTCCTGACTGCTCTGGGGGATTTTCCAGTGGATACAGCAGGTGATCCTGCTGAGGTCCTAGTCTCAATATGGAATGGTGAGACTCATACAGCGATTCACATGATAGCTTCCCCGGTGCTGTGGAACCGACTTTGCTTCTTGGCATACTGAGGAGCTGAGGTTGATGAAATGGACTAGGCGAGGGCTAGAGCATAAGTGGCATGAATCTTGCTCCAGAGCAGACCGAGCATGTGGTTAGGCTCATAATCAGGCCTACCACATGGGGGGGGCAGCAAAGAGTTCCTGCTTTGCTGCCTCCATTGTGTCCTCAAGGAGCTGCCCAGCTGAGTTGTTCCATGTGGTACGGAGGTTGGTCACTCCTGATCAGGGGGCAGAACTCTGCAACACACAATGTTCAGCTGTAACCTACTGGCTAAACACTTCGAGAACAAAGTTCCTCGGCTCCTCAGTGATTTAGGCGCTGCTATTGTGGACACCAACTGAGGTGTCCAATGCAATGTCAAACCCAGTGTTGTGGGATCAATTCCAGTTAATACAGCCTGATGATGTGAACAAGGTACTTGCAGTAATGTGCCTGACCACCTATTCATTAGACCCTTGTCCATCCTGGCTTATTAAAGCTAGTCAAAGTGGGGTAACTGAATGGGCCACAGACATAGTAAATGCATCTTTGCATGATGGTGTGATGCCCACTGCCCTTAAAGAAGTAGCAGTGCACACACTTCTTAGAAAGCCCACACTGGACCCAATGGAGTGTAACAACTATAGACCAGTCACCAACACCCCTTTCTTGGCAAAGGTGGTAGAGAAGCTGTTTGTAGAGCAACTGCAGGCTTTCTGAGATAAGACTGATTATCTACATCCATCATAATCTGGATTTAGATCTAGTTTCAGAACAGAATCAGCCTTGGTTGCCCGGATGGATGAGCTTTATCATGAGAGAGAGAGGAGGAGTGTGATCCTGTTACTTCTGCTCGATCTCTCAGTGGCATTTGATACCATTGACCATGATATCCTTCTGGACTGACTCAGTGGGATGGGTATTGGAGGCACTGTATTACGGTGATTTCAATCTTACCTTCAGAATCGCATCCAGAGAGTAACAATGGGTGAGTGTTCCTCGCCCCCCCGGCACTTGTGCTATGGGGTTCCACAAGGTACTATTCTCTCCCCAGTGCTATTTAACATCTATACGAAACCATTGGGAGCAGTCATTAGGAGTTTTGGAGCAAGGTGTCAGCAGTATGCTGATGACATGCAGCTCTATTTCTCCATAACATCTGAATCAGGAGAGGCTGTGAATACTCTGGATCAGTGTCTGAATGCTGTAGTGGACTACAGGAGGGCCAATAAACGGTGTTTGAAGCTGGGAAGATGGAGGCTCTTTGGGTAGGTTGTTCCCATGTCCGGGAGGCAGGCAAGTTGCCTGTTCTGGATGGGGTCATGTTCCCTCTGAAAAACTATGTCCATACTCTAGGGTCCTCTTGGATTAATCTTTGTGACTAGAGGCCCAAGTAACCTCTGTGGCTAGGAGTGCCTTTCATCAGCTTTGTCTGGTTCGCTGTTCCCAGACAAGGATAGCCTGACCTCTGTAGTCCATTGTCGGAAGGCAGAGCTGGGGTCCCAATCCCGGGGAGCTGGATCCCGGAGAGTTGGGAGAAGAGTATTCGGATGGATGGCAGAGGGAAGGGGGAGGAACTTCCCCCCTTTGGAGCGAAGACGAAACAGAGGAACTGCCAGTGATAAGGTCGCTTAGCGATGGGGAGCCTGAGCCCTCCCTGGACATTCTCACGCCTCCCCCTCTTTCAGGCTCAGAGCAAGAGGGGAAAGAGGGAGGGCTGCTCACAGCCGAAAAGCGGGGAGGCAGTTTACCATCAGCCCCTCCCCTATCCCCCATCCTGGAATCGGAAACTTCAGAAGAGGAGGGGGTGATGCTTCCCCCCTCACCGCGCACACGCAGACAGCTGAAAAGACAGGAGAGAAGGGGGGGAAGGCAGGCAGTACCTGAGGGGCAGTTAAGGAGGAGCGAAAGATTGTGCGCCCGTTTGGCCCCTTCTTAAAGAACAGGCGGGAAGAAGTCCCTTGCTCTGTCAACTTTCTCCCAATGCCGCAGGACCTGTATCCCTGTATTGCTTCATGAGAAAACGCAGTCTTTGTTTGGACATTACCCTAATAAAACACGAATTAACTACAGCCGTTGGTCTGGTTCCTGAGTCACATCCTGGGCCTGACAGCTTGACACAGCCACCTAAATCACCCTCAACGCTCTCTTCACTTGACTGGGACAAGATGTCAAAGGGAGCAGCGGGGGGGACGAACCCCACTTCTGAGATGGAAGAAGTGGAACTCTTGAGGACTAAGGTAGCTGATTTGCAGACGGATGTTCAAGCCCTGCTAGCAGCAGTCAAGGCGCTGAAGACGGATAATCAAACCTTGAAGGCCACAATAGACCAGATGCGAACAGCCCCTCCAGCTGCCGTAGTAAAGGTTCCCATTGGATTGCCCCCAAAATACACGGGACAAAGTGATCAGTTGGCAACCTTCGTGGCTCAATGTGAGTTATATCTGGATGTCAGGCACACGGAATTTCCAGACGATGGGGCTAAAGTAGCTTTCGTGATTAGCCTCCTGGAGGGAGAAGCTGCAAAATGGGTGACTCCGTATCTCGTGAGAAAGGATACTGTCTTAGGAAGGTACAGAGGATTTATACAGGAGATGACCGAGATGTTTCAAGACCCGCAAAGGGCTGAAACAGTAGCGCGGCAACTAGGCGCTCTGAAGCAAGCTAAAGGGACTGTTTCCGAGTACACTAACGCTTTTAAAATTCTGTCCCAGGAAACTGGTTACAATGACGCCGCCCTGATGTTTATGTACCGGAGTGGATTAAATGCTGAAATCCTGGATGAGTTGGCCAGGACCTCCCCCCCCGCTGACCTACCAGGGCTCATCCGGCTATGCCTACAGATAGATCACCGGATGGAAGGAAGGCGCCTGGAAAGGAAGCAGGAGGTCCCAAGATACTCAGCCTCGGCATCCCGCAACCCTTCCCACTGCAGGGATGGCAGGTAATGCAACTGAGGGACAGGGAGGGGCTAGGCCAAGACTGTTGGAAGAAGAAAAGGAAAGACGACGCCGGGAACGTTTATGCTTTTATTGTTCAAAGCCGGGCCATGTGGCCAGAGACTGTGGACTGAAAGGGGGGAAAGCCGAGCCGTCGGGAAACTAGAACACCCAGTCCACGTGCAGGCCGGTGGACTGGGGGCAGCGTTGTATAAAGGCCCCCCAACGATCCAACCTCCCTCAAAGGGGGTGTTGGTCTTGCCTATTCGGATTACAACTTCCAGAGGAGTGGTGTTTAATTCCACTGCCTTAATTGACAGTGGAGCCTCCACAAATTTTATTGATGCAAAGTTAGTCAAGCGTCATGGAATTTCCCGGTGGAAACTGGATGCTCCCCTAGCTGTGGGAGACCCCTGAAGTCAGGAGGGGTGACACAAGCCACGGAGGAAGTGAAACTTCAAATCCCTGGGCACGAAGAGTTCATTTCGCTATACGTGTCAGATCTCTCGAACTTTGAGGTGATTCTGGGAATGCCCTGGCTAGCAAAGCATGAACCCAAAATAAGTTGGAAGGAGGCGGTGGTGTGGTTCACCTCACAGTATTGCCAGGAGAACTGTCAACCTGAAGGAATCAAGAACACCTTAGCGGGGGCAGTGCAAGAGATTGAGCAAGTGACCCTGCCGCCAAAGTATGAAGAATTCAAAGATGTGTTTGATGAAAAAGAGGCAGAGACTTTACCCCCCCACCGCCCTTACGACTGTGCAATTGACCTAGTGCCAGGAGCCAGCATCCCATCAGGGAGAATCTACTCTCTCACAGAGAATGAGAGGGAGGCCCTGAAGGAATGCCTGGATAAAAACCTGAGGCGAGGATTCATACGCCCCTCACAATCCCCTGCTGGAGCGCCACTATTGTTTGTGAAAAAGAAGGGGGGGAACTCAGACCCTGTAACGACTATCGCGCATTGAACCAGATCACCATCCCCAACAGCTACCCGCTGCCCCTGATCTCAGAGTTGCTGGACCGACTGCGCTCTGCAAAAATCTTCACGAAGTTGGATTTGAGAGGAGCGTACAATCTGATCAGAATGAAGGAGGGAGATGAATGGAAAACAGGATTCTTGACCGCTTATGGACAGTATGAATACCTGGTCATGCCGTTCGAGCTTTGTGGAAGTCCAGGAATTTTTCAAAAATTCATGAACGACGTGTTTAGAGACTTGTTGGACACGTATGTAATCTGTTACTTAGATATATCCTGGTGTTCTCAAAGAACCAGGAAGACCACGACCAGCATGCGAAGACGGTGTTGAAGAGACTGAGAGAAAATCACCTGTATGCTAAATTAGAGAAATGTGGATTTGACCTCAAGTCTCTAGACTTCCTTGGATATCAAATCTCAGCGGAACGCGTGGAGATGGACCCAGGGAAAGTAAGCTGCATATTGGACTGGGGCCAACCTGTCACCAAAAAGGATGTACAACGGTTTTTGGGGTTTGCCAATTATTACAGAAAGTTCATTCCAGGGTTTTCCAAATTAACAGCTCCTCTGACTGACTGTTTAAGGGGGAAGAAGAAGTTTCAATGGACAGAGAACGCCACCGAGGCCTTTGAGGAGCTGAAGAGAAGGTTTGCTACTGAGCCCATTCTGCGCTTTGCTGATCCGAACCGCCCTTTCGTAGTGGAAGCAGATGCTTCAGATTTTGCCATCAGGGGGGTCCTGCTACAATTAGACCAAGAAGGGAAGGAGCTGCACCCCTGTGCGTACTTCTCTCGGAAGTTAAAGCCTGCAGATAAGAACTACACAGTTTGGGAGAAGGAGCTGCTGGCCATCAAGGACTCTTTTGAAAACTGGAGACAATACCTAGAGGGGACCTCTCATCGAATTGAAGTGCGCTCCGACCACAAGAATCTTGAAAGCCTCCAAACAGCCAGAAAGCTGAACCAGAGACAGATAAGATGGTCCCAGTTCTTCACTAGGTTTAACTTCCAGATTACTTACCATGCCCAAGCCAAAAACCAGAGAGCGGATGCCTTATCCAGACAGCCACAATACAAAGAAAGTGAATCCGAGGACCAGCCTCAGTACGTAATCCTGCCAGAGAAATTAACGTTGGGAGTATGCCAGCCTTCATGGGAAGAGGAACTCAAAAAGGCACAACAAGAAGATGCAGACATGCTAAAATATCAGCAGGAGACGGGACAAGGTCAAGACTCAGAAGTAACCTTTCACTGGAGAAATGGACTGTTATGGTTCAAAACCGCCAGATATGTGCCAGAAGGGGAATTACGGCTCAGAATCCTACGCCAGTGTCATGATTCCATCACAGCGGGACACTTTGGGATTTACAAGACCATTCAGAACGTGGCCAAGGACTTCTGGTGGCCTAAAATGCGTCGGGATATTGAGAGTTATGTAAAGTCCTGTTCTGTCTGTCTGCGGACAAAAACACAAACAGGGACACCAGCAGGACTGTTACAACCGTTGCCTGTCCCACACGAACCCTGGAAGGACCTCTCCATGGATTTTATAACTGATCTACCCAAGTCCCAAGGAATGACAGCCATCTTAGTAGTGGTGGATCTACTTACCAAAATGGCACACTTTCTTCCTTGTGCAGGGGCCTTAGAGGCTAAAGAAACAGCCACGTTATTCATCAAAGAAGTCTACCGGCTGCATGGATTGCCAAACAGCGTAGTCTCAGACCGAGGAACTCAGTTCACAGCCAAATTTTGGAGAGCAATGTGGAAACAGTTGCAGATGGAATTAAAACTCTCCTCCGCCCATCACCCCCAGACAGATGGGCAGACGGAACGCTTGAACGCCGTTTTGGAAAGATATTTACGAAGTTATGTGTCCTATCAACAGACTGACTGGGTATCATATTTGCATTTTGCAGAGTTCGCCTACAACAATTCTCTGCACTCCAGCACTCAACAAACCCCGTTCTTCGCTAATTATGGATTCCATCCTAAAGTCTTTCCAAGCAGCTCAGAAGGAATGCTGGTACCGGCAGCTGAGAACTTCCTTAAGGAATTGCAAGCGGCGCAACAGACACTGAAACAGCAGTTAAACGAAGCCAAAACGGAGTACAAGCGAGTTGCTGACCTGCATAGGAAGGAGGGCCCCCCCCTTCAACCGGGAGACCAGGTATGGCTGTCCACCCGCTTCCTCCAGATGCCGGGCAAATGTAGAAAATTACAAGACAAGAGGGTGGGTCCTTTCAAGATAGAAACTCAAATCAATCCCGTGGCGTACCGACTGAAGTTGCCTGACACGTTTAAAATACATCCTGTGTTCCATCGATCCCTCTTAACGAAAGCCGCCCCTCCCAGTGAGTTACGGCCGGAGGAACCTCCCGGAGCTCCACTCCTGGTAAATGAGCAGCTTGAGTTTAAAGTTGAGGAGATCTTAGATTCCAGGATCAGACGCCACAAGCTGCAGTACTTGATTCACTGGAAAGGCTATGGGGTGGCTGACAGATCATGGGAAGATGCAGCTGATGTGCATGCTCCAGAATTGGTAAAACTTTTCCATCAACGTTTTCCCCACCGTCCCGAGCCAGACAAGGGGAGGGGGGCACAGCCTGGGAGGGGGGGTGTTGTAGGAAGGCAGAGCTGGGGTCCCAATCCCGGGGAGCTGGATCCCGGAGAGTTGGGAGAAGAGTATTCGGATGGATGGCAGAGGGAAGGGGGAGGAACTTCCCCCTTTGGAGCGAAGACGAAACAGAGGAACTGCCAGTGATAAGGTCGCTTAGCGACGGGGAGCCTGAGCCCTCCCTGGACATTCTCACGCCTCCCCCTCTTTCAGGCTCAGAGCAAGAGGGGAAAGAGGGAGGGCTGCTCACAGCCGAAAAGCGGGGAGGCAGTTTACCATCAGCTCCTCCCCTATCCCCCATCCTGGAATCGGAAACTTCAGAAGAGGAGGGGGTGATGCTTCCCCCCTCACCGCGCACACGCAGACAGCTGAAAAGACAGGAGAGAAGGGGGGGAAGGCGGGCAGTACCTGAGGGGCAGTTAAGGAGGAGCGAAAGATTGCGCGCCCGTTTGGCCCCTTCTTAAAGAACAGGCAGGAAGAAGTCCCTTGCTCTGTCAACTTTCTCCCAATGCCGCAGGACCTGTATCCCTGTATTGCTTCATGAGAAAACGCAGTCTTTGTTTGGACATTACCCTAATAAAACACGAATTAACTACAGCCGTTGGTCTGGTTCCTGAGTCACATCCTGGGCCTGACATCCATGCACTGATAACCTCAAAGCTGGATTACTGCAATGTGTTCAATTTGGGGCTGCCCTTGGCCTTGGTTCAGAAGCTCCAGCTAGTGCAAAATGCAACAGCCAGACTACTGATGGAAGCACATGGCCGACAACATGTGACTCCACTCTTTAAATATCTGCACTGGCTGCCCATCCATTACCGAGCCAGGTTCAAGGTCCTTGTATTAATTTACAAAGCCCTGAACAACTTAGGTCCAGGGTATCTTAGGGACAGCCTGAACCCATATATCCCAACTTGATCACTGAGATCATCTACAGGAGTGACTCTGATTTTTGCCTAATAGGCAAAAAACCTTGCGGTTTAAGAATGTACCTATAGCCCACAACTATTTCTATCAAACTTTAAAAAGCAGGGAAATTGGGCAGCTATAGTGAATGCACCAGGGGAGCAGGAGACCTGAACTCCTCTCTGAGATATTGGTCTGCCCTACAAATTGGTCAAAATGCAAACACCATTTGGGTTGGTCTTTCACAGTCCAATCCACTTCCTGTGTAGCTTGGAAGAATTTGGTAACATGTGCCTCTGAGCATATGGTGAGTGGTGGCAACACCTGCCATCTTCAAATATAATTATATTTTTGTATGTTTGTTGGTGTTCTTCTTACTCTCGTGGCTGTATAATTTACAAAGCCCTGAACAACTTAGGTCCAGGGTATCTTAGGGACAGTCTGAACCCATATATCCCAGCTTGATCACTGAGATCATCTGCAGGAGCGGCTCTGATTGTCTACTGAGTTGGCAAGGCTCATTTAACATTGACACAAAATTGAGCCTTCAGTGTCATCAGCCCAGTTGTCTGGAATGCTCTGTCAACAGAGATTCAGCGGGAACTTTCTGTTTCAACTTTTAAACTCCTGCTGAAAACTTTTCTGTTCTGCCAAGCTTCTGCAGGCAATTAAGAAGATGCCTTTTTGCGACAGTTGACCCTTGTTTTTGTTGTATTTTTAATGTTTTTGTCATATGGTTGTTTGTTTTTACTTATTGTAAATCACTTTGATGTTTTTAAATGAAATGGCGGTAGACAAATATATTTATAAATAAATAAATAAATAGCTCAGCTTCTTGTCCCTTGGTGAAGACACCGGTCTTTGGCAGGCTTGTGATGATGGCACAAAATAACTACTGCCTATGAATTTCTATTGCTGCAGCTGTGTGGGTTTCTGCTAGTGCCATTGCTGTGTGCCTGTCTGTGACCCTGGAACCAGAAGTAGGTGACATCTACTGCCCAATCACTAATATCTCCTTTTGGGGCAAGGTGCTTGACAGAGGGGTGGTCAGGCAACTTCAGACATGCTTGAAGGAATCAGATTATCAGATTGACCCATTTTAATCTATTGATGTCCTGTGTCAGGAGAGGGACAAGTATGTGTGTGTGAGAGAGAGACCCTGTTGATCAACACCTCGATTTTTCAGTGGCTTTTGATACTATAAAGCATGGTATCTTTCTGGAGTAACTCTGGAGGTTCCTAGTTGGAGGCATACTGATATTCCACTCCCACCTCCAGGGCACTGGGAAAATCCTGCTTGGACCTATGGCAGTTGGCCCGTGGGATCTTACAGGGTTCTCTTCTGCACCTAATGATCTTTAACAGCTATATAAAGCTGCTGGAAACAGTCATCAAGAGATTTGGGACACCGTTCCAATATGTAGATGACACCCAGTTCTGTTTCTCCATACCATCTGAGTCAGGACTGCCTCTGGACAGGAATGAGTTAGATGAGGGACAATAAACTGAAGCTGAATCCTGACAAAATGGAGGCTTTGTTGGTGGGTTGGGTGCTTTTGCCTGACTAAAATGTGTCTTTGAACTCTGCTAGCGCTCCTTGCTGGTCTGGGTGGAGGATAAAGTGGTGCATGTGAGCATGTGTAGAAACTAGCCTACTCTACAAAGACAAAAGTTGCATTGTTGCTCTGTTCACATTTGCCTCTGGCCCACCCGCTACTGGCATGTGTACGCCAGAAGGAAATGTAGCCCTCAGGCTGAAAACAGTTCCCTATCCCTGGTTTATATCTTCCCCATTACGAGCAAAAGTAATGGTACAGTGTCTGAAGGTCTGACAGTTCCAATAGTTGAGTGTATTGCGTCTGGTGCATTTGGGTTCCAGTGTTACCCCAAGGAGGACTCTGTTTCAGAGGACTCATATATCAGCCCACTCTGGGGGGAATCCTCAGCACCCCTTGCTACACAAGCCCATCCTGGGGCTGGGGCTCCCTATCATCCCCAGATTCTGGGGATGGTTCCCCTGTAGCTGCTCCTGGTCTGCAGCTGCACAGGAGTGGCAAACTGCAGAATATGTTGTGAGCCCTTCAAATATTGCAGAAAGCTCTCCCAAAGTTCCAGGCCACTAAAAACAACCTTACCAGCCTTCTTAAACCTTGAGATGACGCTGCACCTTTGGCGAGACCTCTCCCAAAGCTCAGCCTGCAGAGACAACTGGGAGCTGTCCAGGGTCCAATCCTGCCTTGCTTGAAGAGGCTTTGCTAATGCCTACTATTTCCCCAGCAAGGCCCAAACCCCAGCAGAACAGGGCAAATTCCAATTGATCATAGCCTAGAAGAAGAACCATGTGTCCATTCATATTGGACAAGGACTTTGTATGTACAAACTCAGGGTAGATGGACAGATGGGCTATTTGTCTCAGGTGTAAGGAACAGCTTGCAGCAACATGACAAGTGAAGGCAACAGCAGATCAGATAAGGGACAACGGTCGTAATACAGAGCAGGAAATGATGACATGACATCAACATTCACATTGGCACAGGGCTGAGGGTCATGCAGTGAATCTGGAGAACAGACATTCGGCTGAAGTTAGAGCATATTTAAGATACTACCTAGGGGTGGTTTTTTATTTATTTTGTTTTGTTTTTTGAGTGAGCCTCAGTCCTTCAAACAAGGTGAAGTAAGTCACACAGGAAAAACCACACACATGTATTAGTCTTTTTTATTATTAAAGTATCAAAACATAAACCTCAAGAATAGAAAACAAATTTGCTTCTAGTGCATTATTAAATGTTCAGAATAAAACATACATAAATCCATGCAGTTCTCTCATTCAACAGTTCTTCTCCCTTGTGACTTAGAGGCCGACACTTGAAGGAGTTTGTGGCCTGTAGAGCAGGAAAGAGTTCTGCTACTGTCACTTCTCCCATCTCTGCAGACAAGCCAAGGCCACACTCACACTATACATTTACTCCACTATTGTTCCACCTTAAAAAGTCATTACTTCTCCCAAAGAATCATGGGAAGTGTAGTTTGTGAAGGGTGCTGAGAGTTGTTATGAGACTCTTATTCTCAGAGTTACAATCACAGAGTAGTTTAACAGTCAATCCCTCTTCACAGAGAACTCTGGGAACTGTGGCCCTCTGAGGGGAATAGGGGTCTCCTAACAACCGCCAGAACCATTCACAAATGACACATCCCAGGATTCTTTGGGGGAAACCACGACTGTTTGAAGTGGAATAATAGTGCAATAAATGGTGTGAAATTCTCCCTGCCAGAACGCTGTCAGAGCATAAGACTCCTCTAGAAGTCTAGCCTCTCTGTCCATTGCTTCTCTCAAGCAATGCAAATAGCTATAGGTATATAGATACTGCTTGTATAATGTTGAGGTATGTGCACTGCACATTCACCCACCCACAGGCACACTCAACCACACACAGGGAAGCAGCCACAGCTGAACAAAGATTATCTTTGACAAAAGTAGCAGTGCCATTGTAAACATTTGGCATGCTTGTTAACATCATTTCTGTTTTAGCAGCAGCAGCAGCAGCATGACGCCTGCGTCATTTTAAATAGGCTATAGAACAGCAATACAAAAATCTCTGAAAAGAGAAACATTAATTCTATGGTGAGTTTTAACAAAGACTGTCTGTATGAGAACATCATACATGCAACAGCGTCGGAGGCTCGGAGCCCATTTTTCAATTATTATGATTATTTTCAGGATTGCTTTTGGAAACATTTGAAATACATGGACAAAGCAGGGTGGGGGGGGCTCTGATACAGTGCACGTGATTTGTAGGGCCCATATTTGGTTAACGTTGACAGCTCCATACCCCAGACTAGGACATGGATGTTAAGGAGCCCTTCCATGTATGAAAAGTGTGTTTGTTCATGGAAGGTCTATTCTACAGGTCTCACTACAGTAGGAATCGGAAACCTATGGACCTCCAGGGGTTATTATTATTATTGTTGTTGTTATTGGACTACAACTCCCATCATCCCTGACCATTGGCCAAACTGGCCAGGGAGCTGATGAGAGTCCAGCAACATCTGGATGGCCTCAGATTATCCTATCCCTGAACTAGGGCATCCTATGAGCAAAGGAAAACTAGATCCAAAGATGATCTTTCACTTGCAAAATTTGTGCAAGTGTGAAAACAGCAATACAACCTCTGTCTTTTAGAATTGTGAAAACTCTTCTGCTGGTGCTTGAAGTACAACATGCAAGTCGCTACTTTCCTTCACTTGGTTCTCTGGATCCAACCCCTCGCATCCCATAATAAATAGCCTTATACCACTTTTATGGGGCAACAATGTCAGATACAGAAGAATGAGTATAATATATTCATTATTACAGAAATCCAATGAAAAGATTTTCAACAAGGTTCTTGTTAGCAAAATTGCACATAGTGACATAGTAAATAAACTCTCTCTTCCCCTCTCCCCACCCCCACCCCCACCCATTGCACAGTCAATGCAGAGGCCTCAAGGTCTATTGGCCAAAAGCTGACAAATAACAAAGTGGATTTACTCTGCAGGAAGAAAAAAATTACACCCTAATGAGACAGAATTTGGCCCACTTCCTTCCATGTTTACATAAAATATACATTTGAAACACAGCATTGAACATTATAATATATCCAAATTGCTGCAAGTGTATTAAGTAGTTCTGTTGCAGAATGTAAAAATCAAAGAGAGATAAAACAGGCAGCAGGCTCAAGTATACCAGTCAGAGATTGACAGTGTAATCCTATGCATGTCTCTACTCAGAAGTCCCATTGCATTCAATGGTCTACTCCTAGTTAAGTGTAAATAGGACTGCAGCATTAGAAGCTACCATTCCAAAATATTGTGTGCATCTGTGTGTTTTAACACTGGATAATGGTGAATTGTGTTTTGTCCTGTAAGCTTCTTTGTCTACTGTACTGATTGCATTATTACATTTAAACAGATAGATCCCACAGATTAAAAAGAGAAATAGTTCATAATAAAACTGAGAAGAGTTTGGGCAAAAATAGGAAAACCCTTATTCTAATTTAAATTTGCCTGCAGAAATCTGATTTGCACAATTAAAATTCTATGCCTTGCCATTCAGGTTTCAAAATTCAAAGTTTGAATTCTGGGTGGGGCACGTTTCAGAGAGCAGGCTGAGCTTTTTTTTCTTTTTTTAGGTGTTTGCCACTAGCCAAAAAGTTAGTTTAAATAAACCCCATTTTTGTCAGCTCCCAAAATCTGAACTCTACGATTTCAGCATTTGAAAATCCAGCAATGTTGAAGCGTTTAAATATATTAAGCAAGAAGAGAGAAGGGATTAATAGTGAAAGGTCTGCAAATCACTTGCATTTTTCCAGCTTATATTATTTGCTCTATTTATTGTATGCACTGTTTAGGAATATTAGTGCCAAATGAAAAGTCATGGGTCCAGTTCAGAGATCCTCACATGTGAGGGGTGAGAAGTGCCAACAAATTATTGGAGCTGTCAATTCTGACAGGACAAGTGGCTTATTGAGTAGGAAGGGATGTCTGAAATTAAACCCAACCACCACCATCAAAAAAAAGATATATACTGTTGGAGTTAATAATATGACAGTGAGTACAAGAGTAATAGCAGTACTCACTCACTGGACACACACACACACACACACACACACACACAGTGTACCATTTTGTGCACATGGTACCACAGTCAGAAGGCTATGCAGAGAAGTCTTATAGGCAAGCAAGGAGGAACTAGAGCTCAAGTTTTATGTTGCATTCACATCATGCACTTTAAGCACACTTATACCATTTTAACAGTCATGGCTTCCCCCAAAGAATCCTGTCATTTACCCCTCACAGAGGTACAATTCCCAGCACCCTTAACAAACCTACAGCACCCTACAGTTCCCCCAGGATTCTATGGTGGGAACCATGACAGTTAACGGGGTATAAGCATGCTTTTAAATACATGGTGTGGATGTGACCTTAGAGCACATGCTTTGAATGCAGAAGGCCCCACATCCAACCCTTCACATCTCCAGTTAAACAAAGATGTCAAGTAGCACAATCTGGGGTCCTTGAAGAGCCACTGTCAGTCAGAGCAGATGGCATCAGACAAGATGGACCAAAGCTATGACTCTGGAAAGCGGCTTTGCGTGTTTCTACACTGGATGACTCTTCTTGTGCCAATCTTTCCTCCTGCTGAAAACTCTAATGACAATACTTCACTCGACCATGCAACCCTCAGATTTCACAGAAACGTTGAAACTTTAGTCATATGTAGTTCTTTGAAGAAGGAAAGTACTAGATGTTTCAAATGTCTATCAGAAGATTTAGAGATGACAGCAGCCACCATCCATTTATAAAAAAAGAAAAAGGGACAACAGCAACTAGAAACATACGCGTGCCATTTACCAAAAGGAGCTACTCCCTATGGAAGTGACAGCAAGGAACCTTTCAGATACTCATCTAGTTAAACCCACTGACTGCTTGAGAGAATGCAAGAGAGCTTGCACATATAGCAGCTGAAAGGATTTTGTTTCCGACCTTTTATTACTCTCCCAATCTTTTGATCTAGTTTTGCAGTTCATTTATATTTGGGAGATTTGTCCAATGAATTGCCAACTAGATTAGTACTGTCAAGAAGCCAGAATGTGTAGATCATATGCAAGGTTCAGAACTGGACTTATGCAATGCAGTCTTGGGCTGGTTCTCTCACTGGACAGTGATATTGCAAAACTGATCGACACAGTGGCCCGGGATGCTTTTTTGGCATTGGTTATCTTGATTCAGGACACGGAGTGAGACCATTTTACCCACTGCAGTCCCTTTCAGCTCCATGATTCTATGAGCACTTTAAGGGAAGTTTAGTTAGATTATCAGTGTTGCCACCAGTCAACACAATACTACCACTTTAAACTATAATACAACCTTCTTTAAAAAAGAAGAACCACTCAACTGTAAGGAATGCCAACACTAACTTTGATGGGTGTTCCTGTATCATGAAATAGGTGCAACTTCTACTATCAATGCAGGACAATGTGGATTGAGAGACACCAACTGGTCACTTCACAGATCAATGTGGATTTGAACCTCAATCTCCCTAGTCCTACACTCCAATCACTAGCTCTCTGCACAATGACAGAAGAAGATGCACCTCCAAGCCTGCTATTAAGATGCTGCGGCCCAACTTGGCTATTTTTTCATCTATTTTCTTAGCACAGCCATGAAGTAATCGGGCAGTTTTGCAAACACATGCAGTTGATGCATCCACATTCATTTATATGTGCAAACTGACAGCAACCAGTTTCTTGCTCTGAAAAAGGTGGTGCCAGGAAAAATGTGCAAGTTTAGGATCCACAATATGGTGACCCACAATCCAAAGAGGACCTTTAATTGATCATGTCATTGTTTTGTATATTATAAAGTTATTTTGAATACTGTACATATGACTCATAAATTGGGTTTTCAAAGAGAAATTCCCCTTTCTTCAAAGAAGCCAATGGAGGGGGTCGCGTTCCAGCTTGACAAATTCAGACTTAGTTTTTAAAGAAGCTGATGCCTGTCATATCGTCCCACAAATCACCTCCAACATGAGTCATCAAAAAACCCACAGAAGGGCTTCCGTGAAAACAACAAAGAGAGTGCAATGCTCAGTTTAAAACATTGCACTAGACTGTAGAAACACAGTAATTCCCGTTATATTGCAATGCCTTTTGGAATTGAAAGCAGCATTCTGGAAGTTGCCAACCTCTTCCTTTTGAAAGTACAAAGCAAAAGAACAAACAAAACAACCAACCCACTCCATCTGACATTTCCTACCCGACTCAAGAACAAGTGGAGCCCATTCATCCTGGTTGTCCGTAAGATGTACATCACTGAGAGTCCGTGTTCTACCAGAAATAACTCAAGTGCAAATACCACATGCCATCAGGGGCTTAGGAAGCCTGTAGCCATTGTGAGTACTGTTTCTAGGAACAGCAAATCTGGCAGATACCTAAACCTGAAGCAAAGGCAGTGGCTG
This sequence comes from Rhineura floridana, assembly GCF_030035675.1. Lineage (NCBI taxonomy): Eukaryota > Metazoa > Chordata > Lepidosauria > Squamata > Rhineuridae > Rhineura > Rhineura floridana. Next base: position 174,451,643 of record NC_084483.1, read on the forward strand.
CTCTTGAACCCCACTGAGGTTTTTTTTTCAACAGAGAGAATCACAGATAAGCTAACACATGTATTTTCTCCTCAGCAGTGCGAGTCATCTCCTCTGCCTTTTTCTTGACTAATGGGAGACCACAAATACCAAGATACCTTCTCTATGGCTTCTGGCTTGGGGTGGTGTGCTGGGGATTTTATATTTTGGTGTTAAAGGCATGCCCTAAGGGCATCTAGCATCATCATTGTCACTTAGCCTTACAAGGTCCCTTCTTTGATCTGTTGAATGAAGAGGTTCCTTTCGTCTTCTGGTGTCCTCCCATTCTGGGCTCGGACGATGCACGTGGGCCTGTGCAGATTGAGCATGTAGATCAAATGCTGCTTCTCATTCTTCAACTCCTCAATCTGAGCCTTCAGTTCTGCATTTATGGTTTCCAACTTTTCAGATTCCTAGTCATAGTAGAAGAGTGTAAATATAAAAATGAAAGTTCTGAACCATTAAAAAAACACAACTTGATCTGACAATGTTGCTTTATTTAACTCTTATAACCTTTCTAGTGAGCAGTTTATATCTTGGGGGGGGGAAACTATTACATATGATTAGGGATGCAAACTTTGCTACGTTAATCATGAGGTAGGGAACTGGTGGCCCTCCAGAAGTTGTTGGACAAGATCCCACCAGCCTCAGCTAGCATAACCAAAGGTCAAAGATGACCTTTGTACTTTGTACTTTGTAGTCCAGCAACATCAGGAGAGCCACAAGTTTCCCATCCCTGAGTTAAGTCAAGGGCAGGGAATTATGAAAATGTCATCTGTCCATACACAGTGGTCATCTGCTGATGTTCTCCTCTGGGAACCTCCATTGTCATGCAGAGCTCCTCCTACAGAACTCTCTCCCAGGGAGACATGGGTAACTCCCACCTTATTAACTCTGGGGCACCATTCAAAAACCTAATTATTCTCCCAGGAGTTTAGCTCCTTTTAAGGGTATCTGATTTTCCTGCTCTTTTTAACCATTATTTTTAACCATAGTAACTCATCTGTTTAATCAGGGAGTTGGGGAAAACAGAGAGGTAAAGAAAAGCCAGGTGGCTTGTTCCTCTACAACATTTTGATTGCATAGTAGAAAATCCTACATAGCTGGGATACGGAACAGGCAGCCCTTCAGATGTTGCTGGACTCCATCTCCCATCAGCCCCAGCCAGCATTGCCAATGGTCAGGGATGATGGCAGTTGTAGCGACTATGAACATGCAAAGAGCTGCATTTTGATTCATAATTCTCAAGGGACAAAATATTTGCAGTTAATACAGATTTATTGCCAGAGGGTTGAAACTTTTAACAAGTAAAGCTGCCAAACCTGCCTTTATGCATGACACTTCGCAGAATTCAATAGGCAAGGAGGTTCCAATCAAAATGCAGTCCAACAACATTTGGTGAGCCACAGGGTCCCCATCCCTGACAGCGAAGTGGTACAATTTAGAAAGCTTTTAGTGAAAAATTAAAACTTTCTCACCAAATAACTGGTGGGCTGAGAAGAAAAAAGAACAGAGATGGGATCCTAGGAGAGTTGGGAATATCTAAATCACACTGAAAGCAAAAAAACAAACCCATGGCTTAAACCAAGTGTGGGTAACCTTTGGCTCTCCAGATATTGCTGAACTACAATTCCCATCAGCCTCAGCAACCATGAACAATGGCCAGGGATGATGAGAGTTGTAGTTCAGCAATATCTGGAGGGCCAAAGGTTCACCACACCTGGCTTAAACATTGGGTTGTATCCAAGAACACCTCCTTCCCTACAGACCCTCTTGGGTGTTAAGATCAGCAAGAGGGGGCCATTTTGGTAGTTCCAGCCCCCTCAGAAGCTTGGGGGTGGTGGCCTGGGAGAGGGCACAGTCTGTAGCAGCCCCCAAGCTGTTGAACTTCCTCTCCACTGAGGTGTGGCTGGCAACTTCACTGTATGGGTTTAGGCAAATGCTGAAGACACACCTCTTTACCCTGGCCTTTGACACCTGAGATGTATATTTTTAGGACCCACTCTATTTTGTGATTTTAGGTTGTTTCCAATGGTCTTTAATGCCATATTTGAACATTGTTGTAACTCACCTTGGGACCTCTGGGTGAAGGGCAGGTAATAAATGTTGTTGTTGTTGTTATTATTATAGTAATAATAATAATAATAATAGTCATGCTCTGAGCAGATCCATTGCAATGAATGAAATCAACGGGTCTACTCTCAGTTGGATACTACCCATAGCTAACACGCATCGATCCTCAGTAGCTCAACCAAGATTATATTTACAGTGCAGTATAAAAGTCTACTCAGACTTACACCCAAGTTACGCGTGTATAGGATGTCAGACCTAATGAACAGTGCAATGCAGAAAAATGCAGAGCCACTCATGTAGGCAGTTTTAGCTGAAAGACCTTTTCTATTCTCCCCTATCTTGTCTTCTGTGCCCCGATACCAGTTAACTCACTTTCTGCAGGCATTCTGTTTTTTCCTTCTTTTTGTTTCGACACTTTGCTGCTGCAATCTTGTTCCTTTCCCTCCGTCTCCTTTTCCTTTCATCTTCTCCAGGTGCACACTAGCAGAATTCATAGAGAACGGTCAGTTGGTTGACTTCGGGTGCTTCCAGATAGAGGCTGAACATAAGAAGAGCCTATTGGATCAAGCCAATGGCCCATCTAGTCCAGCATCCTGTTGGCCAACCAGATGCCCGTGGGAAGCCCATAAGCAGGACCTGCGTGAAAGAGCACTCTTCCCTTCTGCAGTTTCCAGCAACTGGAATTCAGAAGCATACCGCCTCCAACTGTGGAGGAAGAGCATAGCCATCGTGGCCAGTAGACACTGATAGCCTTCTCCTCCATGAATTTGTCTAATCCTCTTTTAAAGCCATCACTGCCTCTTGTAGGAATGAACTGCATAGTAAGTCCCATGGAATCATTAGACATATATAGGATTGAGCTCATGAGTTACAATTCCACGCACATTTCGGAGTAGAAACAACTGAAACTAGTGCAATTCACTTCTAATTAAAACATGCATAGGATTAGGAATGTGCTCTTTTATTTATTATTTGATTTATATCCCGCCCTTCCTCCCAGCAGGAGCCCAGGACGGCAAACAGAAACGCTAAAAACACTTTAAAACATCATAAAAAAACCTTAAAATAGATTAAAACAAAACAACGTTAAAAACATTTTTTTAAAGTTTCTAAAAAATCTTTAAAAACAAAAGAAGGTTTAATAACATATTATTAAAGAAAACATATTAAAAGCATTCTAACACAGACTCAGACTGGGATAGGTCTCAACTTAAAAGGCTTGGTGAAACAGGAAAGTCTTCAATAGGCACCGAAAAGAGAACAGAGATGGCAGCTGCCTAATATTTAAGGGGAGGGAATTCCACAGGGTAGGTCCCGCCACACTAAAGGTCCGTTTCCTATATTGTGCAGAACGAACCTCCTGATAAGATGGAATCTGCAAGAGGCCCTCACCTGCAGAGCGCAGTGATCAACTGGGTATACAAGGATACACAGGAATTGGAACACAGGAATTGCCTTGGTGCAGCAGACCAAGGTCCACATAGTCTGACATGCTATTCTAACATAATAATGGAAGAATTGCTTTGCTGGATCAGATCAAGAGCACCTACTTTGCACACAGAAGGTCCTAGGTTCAATCCCCAGCATCTCCAGGTAGTACTGGGGACAACTTGTGTTTGAAATCCGGGAGAGCTGCTGTCAGTCAATGTAGGAAACTCTGAGCAAAATAGACCAATGGCCTGATCTGAGATAAGGCAGCTTCCTATGTAAGCTTTCCCCTGATGTTAGAGTCAAAAGCCCAACTTGATTCCACTAGAAGTTGGGCATTTATGGTCACCTGCCCCGTGCTGTGGAATTATACTCTTCCATCAGATATTCAGCAGGCATCATTGCTACTAACCTCCAGGCATCTCTTGAGGGCCACTTTATGCCAGGAGAGTGTTTGCCCATCTAGCTGAGCATATGACACGTGGCAACTCTCTAGAATCTCAGGCAGACACCCTTGACCATCGCCAGCCACCTGATCCTTTTTTTAAACTTGGAAATCTAGGGATTGAACTGTGAGCTTCAGCATGCAAAGCATGAACTCTGCTACTGAGTTACAGTCCTTTCTCAAGAACACACGATTCAGATGTGGATCCAGTATGCAGCAAGACTATATGTGCCTTTCATGAGGCCACTTTCATTCCAACACATTTAGATCACTGACTGCAATGGGGAAAAAAATATTACTGCAGACAACTATCTTATCTATAATAAGCTATCTTACTGAAAAGTTATTGAACAATTATATGCTGCTTTTAGGGTTTTTTTTTATATTCTCCCTTTTTTAAAAAAAGAATGCTGTTATTGAATAAGAATTTAAAATAAAATAAAAATGTCGTACCTCTGCTTTCAAAACAGACATTTCACCAGGTCTATCAGAAACCATTACTGTGTCCAATGTGGAGGACATCCTATGTGAATGGCGCTTATGCTGGATGGCAAATCTTAACTCTTCTTTCACTAAAGGAGTTAGATTTGTGAAGTCTTCAAAACCCAGAGATACTACAGGAGAGAGGCAGGGAACCATTGCAGAGGCACTGACTTCTGAAGCAGACACCTGACCTGGGTGTTGGAGCATCATTTTGCTGAAAAAAAGAAAGAACAAGAATTAGTCTTCCTGAATTGATCAGGACAAAAAAGTGTTCGTCAGAAGACAGCTAATTCTCAATTATGGCCTGATTCAGAAAATATGACCTTTGGTCATGGAATAACAGCAACTCTGTGCCATGACACATGGTAACATATTGATAGAATGATTGCTTATATGGGTTGTACTCAACTAAGTAATACTCAGAGTAGGCCCACTGAAATCAATAGACATAAATGAATCATGTCTATGAAAAAACTTCAACGGATCTACTTTGGGTATTGGCTTAGTTGGATACAACTCTCTCTCTGCGGAAATGGAAATGGACTCCCTTCAAGTCGATCCCGGCTTATGGCTACCCTATGAATAGGGTTTTCATGGTAAGCAGTGTTCAGAGGGGGTTTACCATTGCCTCCCTCTGAGGCTAGTCCTCCCCAGCTGGCTACAGCCTGCTCAACTTGCCAAAGCTGCACATGCCAGCCCCTTCCTTGTCCACAACTGCCAGCTGGGGGGCAACTGGGCTCCTTAGGAATATACAGCTTGCCCACGGCTGCACCTGTGGCAGGGCATGTAACCCGAGTCACTCACTGTGGGGGTGATCTTTAGCTGGTCTTTTACACCCAGGAGACACAAGTGGAGATTTGAACTCACAGACTCTGGACTCGCAGCCAGGCTCTCCTCCCCACTGTGCTATACGAGCTGTTACACAGACAAATCATTAGATTTAAGAACGTAAGAAGAGCCTGCTGGATCAGGCCAATGGCCCTTCTAGTCCAGCATCCTATTCTCACAGTGGCCAACCAGAAGCCTATGGGAAGCCTGCAAACAGGACCTGAGCGCAAGAGCACTCTCCTGTCCTGCAACTGGTATTCAGAAGCATACCACCTCCGACGATGGAGGCAGAGCACAGCCATCATGGCTAAGAGCCACTGAGAGCTTTATCCTCCATGAATTTGTCTAATCCTCTTTTAAAGCCATCCAAGTTGGTGGCCATCACTGTTGCCTATGGGAACGAATGTAATAGTTTAACCATGTGATGCATGAAGAAGTACTTTCTTTTGTCTGTCCTGAATCTTCCAGCATTTGGCTTTACTGGATATTATGAGTTCTAGTGTTATCAGAGAGGGAGAAAAACTTTTCTTTATCTACTTTCTCCATACCATGCATAATTTTATACACTTCTATCATGTTGCCTCTGACTCACCTTTTCCCAAAACTAAAAAGCCCAAAATGCTGCAGCCTTTCCTCATCGGGTAGTCGCTCCATCCCCTTAATCATTTTGGTTGCCCTTTTGTGAACCTTTCCAGCTCTACAATATCCTTTTTGAGATGAGATGACCAGTATTGTACATAGTATTCCAAATGCGGCCACACCATAGATAAGGGCATATGATTTGCAGTTTATTTTCAGTACCTTTCCTAATGATTCCTAGCATGGAATTTGCCTTTTTCACAGCCCCCGCATACTGGTTTATATCCCACTTTTCCTCGAAGAAGGTCCAGATAACATACATGGTTCTCCCCTTCCCTGTTTTATCCTCACAACAACCCTGTGATGTAGGTTAGGCTGAGATAAGGTGACTGGTCTAAGCTCCAGGGTCACCCAGTAAGATTCATGACTGAGTGGGGATTTGAACCCAGATCTCTCAGACCCTAGTCTAACCACTACATCTCACTGGCTTCATACATATTTATACACATATACACAAAGTCCCCTTGATGTTCAATTTAAATGCAACTAGAAACTGAAGATATACTGAAGCTCAACAGAAAGCAATTTAATATATAAGATTGTGTCCAATGGCAGCTTTCAATACTGCTGGCTGAGTGATTTATAACCAAACAGGTAGTGTGAGAAGCAACACACTGAAAGAAGCAACACAAGTTACACTAGATTTGGTACAATAATTGCACTACAGTTTGAACTGGGCCACCTGTGCTGATTAATTAATCTTGTAATGTTATGTTTAGACTAGTAGGGATCGGCCTAGAGACTGGCCCAGTGCTTGTGCAGCTTATGTATTCCAGATATACTAAACTGGTTAACCCAGCACTCAAGAAATCTCTCATCTGGAAAGAACGTGACTCATCATTCACACATACAGCTGCATGTGCATCCAGCCGGTTCTTGAAGCTATATTGTGCGAATCAGATTCACGCAATGTGGTTAACTGGTCATCCATATATTGTCACCTTCTGAAATCAATCCACTCCATCACTCTTTATTGGAATGATCAGTGACAGTGTGTTCAAATGAACACAAGATTTGCTTCCTGGGAAGCCTCATTTTCTTAGAGGAAGCAACAAAAGTCTGCAAAATCTTATTACAGCAAAATCAGTTTACAGTTTGCTTCACAATAGATAAGCTAATTACTACCTTTGGGCATTTGTGTACATAAATGAAGCCATCACGCTGTCAGACTAGTTTTGACTTATGCCGTCTCTATTGTAATTACAGCTTCAGGTAATGGCTGGAGTTAGACAAGCTTCATTATGGTCATGCACACCAGCATAAGTTGCACCCTTTTGCACTACTAGTATATTGCAGAGCAAGAAAACAAAGATCTGAAGATGCTGCGTTCCCAGCCTAGAATGCCTGTGTTCTGGTACCACAAAACTTGTCATTGCCTTATCTCTTCAGGAATCTAAGCCTGTGTCACACCTGTCAAATGTCCTGCACAGAAAGGACCTCTGTGTAGGAATGCAAACCCCACACATAGACCAGGGTCGGGAACCTTTTTTATCCCAAGGGCCACATTCCATTGCGGCCAATCTTCCAGGGGCCACATGCCAGTGGTGGGTGGAGCCAGAGACAAATGTACAGTAGGCCACTGTCTTCAACATTGGTTCCCCATATGTTGTTGGACTACAACTCCCATCATCCTTGGCCATTGGCTAAGCTGGCTGGGGTTGATGGGAGTTATAGTCCAACAACATCTGAGAGTCCAAAGTTGAAGAACAATGGAGTAGACTATGTTCCAGCCATGGAAAGGTCAGTGGTTTCTACATACACGCACAGCTCTCCAACCAGGCATAGAAGGGTGCATTATCACAGTTCAAGGCCACATACCAGCCAGGCTATGGAATGCTGTAAAAGAAACAGGGGTGCCACAGCATCTGATTGTCCTGATGCTCAACCTATACTCTGGACAAGAGGCTGCTGTAAGGTCAAAATATGGAAAGGGTATGAGACAGGGGTGTATTTTATCACCCTATTTATTTAATCTATACGCAGAACATATTATACAGAAAGTGGGATTGGACCAAGATGAAGGAGGTGTGAAAATTGGAGGGAGAAATATTAATAATTTAAGATATGCAGACAATACCATAATACTAGCAGAAACCAGTAATGATTTGAAACGAATGCTGATGAAAGTTAAAGAGGAAAGCACAAAAGCAGGACTACAGCTGAATGTCAAAAAGACTAAAGTAATGACAACAGAAGATTTATGTAACTTTAAAGTTGACAATGAGGACATTGAACTTGTCAAGGATTATCAATATCTTGGCACAGCCATTAACCAAAATGGAGACAATAGTCAAGAAATCAGGAGAAGGCTAGGACTGGGCATCTGTGAGAGAACTAGAAAAAAGTCCTGAAATGCAAAGATGTATTACTGAACACTAAAGTCAGGATCATTCAGGCCATGGTATTCCTGTTCTCTATGTATGGATATGAAAGTTGGACAGTGAAAAAAGCGGATAAGAGAAAAATCAACTCATTTGAAATGTGATGTTGGAAGAGAGCTTTGTGGATACCATGGACTACGAAAAAGATAAATAATTGGGTCATGGAACAAGTTTAACCAGAACTATCAGTAGAAGCTAAAATGATGAAACTGGCGAAACGCTGGCGAAAGTAGAAAGGAGTAGAAAAAGAAGAAGGCCAAACAAGAGATGGATTGATTCCATAAAGGAAGCCACAGACCTGAACTTACAAGATCTGAATGGGGTGGTTCATGACAGATCCGGTTGGAGGTCACTGATTCATAGGGTCGCCATAAGTTGTAGTTGACTTGAAGGTACATAACAACAACAACAAACCAGCCAGACAAAAATACTTGAAGAGGGTGCAGAGCAGGGCTGGGTAGGAGTTTGGACTGAAGAGGGGCATGATCTAATGGCCAGACAGAGAGGCTGGGAGGGCCATATTCAGCCGTCAGGTTGAAGTTCCCCCAGCCCTGATATGAATTGTGAGTTGTCGTCAACTAAGCTTTTCTCAGAGTAGACCCTTTGAAATTAATGGACCCATATTAATCAAGCCCATTCATTTCAGTGAGTCTGCGCTGTGTAAAACTTAGTTGGCTACAACCCTGTTAAATTCGCTGGTCATGCACACGTTTTGCTACATGTACATACACACAGTTTACATGCACTGGAAACCTTGGCTAGTTGCAACAGCAAAATACATGCATTTGGCAATCTACCCTAAGGGTTTTATATTTATTCTGAAACAGAAGTAAGGGTGTTATGATGTGCAAAGTGAACCCCAGACAATATGATAAGAGCAGAAAACCAAAATGTTCTTGACCTCATTATCAAAGCGAAGATTTCCTGGAATTGTTTGTTATTTCCAGAGACCTTGAGAAACTTATGTAATTTTGCAGAAATCCCCTGGTCATGAGTCACACCTCAAAATGCTGATATCTTTTAATCCACCTAAGAGGTAGAAGATACTCCAGTCAAACTGAGTCAACAAAAAGGCCTTCAATTTCAAGGTTTATCATTTCATTTCAGCTCTAAGGTAATGCTGAAAATATTAATAAACAGTTGATCAAAATATTAAATTCACAACATCTTGTACATCCCTTTGATGTCTTTATGCTGTGAAGCGGTCTATAAATTTGTATATTATTATTTATTATTATTAATAATAATAATAATAATAATGTTATTAATAATAATAATATGCATTACCTGACTCATTTTGTTGATTAAAGAGATTGCTAAATTCTACATGGAGAGCACAGATTAATCTGTTCCTTTCCTAAGCTTACCTTTATAAACCAGAAGGGTTCTGAACATGTTTTTAGAAACAAAAAACAGAATGCTAAGGTGTTTACAATGCTGAATGTTATAGGTAATTATATGCAGAGATGGGGACATGCAAAGGCCCCATTTATATCCATGGTCAATAGGTACCTCATGCCAATTCTGGGAGCCCCATTCATCACGTTGGCACTACTGTTGGCATCAGCACAAATTTCTGAGGATTTGGGAAATGGCCAAAGTTTAGTTACACCAATCCCCTCACAGAAAAACAACTGAGAATGCTGGCAGTAAAATGGGACTTTGGAGAGAATTAGTACAGCTTCGAGCTGCAGTAACCTTATCTGAACAACCATATTGCTAATAATGTACATTCTCAGCTGTGTCTCAGACAGAGGCCTGCGAGGAGGGTTCAGCTGAGAGAATTGCCCAAAGATAACCAATAGGATTCATACCTGAGTAAGCAGGAACTAGAATCTGGGCTTCTCCCATCCAAGCCCAATGTTCTTTCTACATTTATCCACTAAATATGCTTTGCTGGTATGGTCTCTGTTTAAAGAGCCATCATGTACAGTCCATGTGATTCAGTGATGGCTGGTGCCCATGGAGACTGGTAGGGCGGAAGGCAGGGAGACCAAGAGCGGGTGGAGCCAGAGTCAACGACAGGCAGAGGAAACTAACTCCAGTTTTGTCCCCCATCCTCCTCCTTGCTCAGTTCTACAAGGGTAACACTGAGACCACATTCACACCAGACATTTATTCCACTATTATGCCACTTTAAACAGTCATAGCTTCCCCCAAATAATCCTGGGAAGTGTACTTTGTGACAGGTGTTGAGCTTTGTTAGAAGAGCCCTATTCCCCTGACAGAGCTACAATTCTCAGAGTGGTTTAACGGTCAGTCCCTCTTCTCAGAGAACTCTGGGAATTGCTACTATGTGAGTAGAATAGGGTGCCTCCTAACAACTCTCAGCACCCTTCATAAACTACACTTCCCAGGATTCTTTAGGGGAAGCCATGACTGTTCAAAGTGGAATAATAGTGGAATAAATGTCTGGTGTGAATGTGGCCTGAGACTAAGGAAGAGGAAGCTGACAGGCAGGGCCACCACCTGGAATTGCCCTGAGTAAGAAGGCAGGTAGGTGGGGGCTGGCTGAGGGAGGGTGAGCTTCGTGGGGCAGAGTCCCATTTGCCCAAACGAGCCGGCTCCACTGATGGGCCCCGAGCTCAAGGAATGTAGAATACCATAACTATCTGTTGGAGTCAAACACAGAGATGCTGTTAAGATCTTCCGTCAAGGAACCTAGACCTCTCCTACAGGCTGATGCAAGATTATTGCAATCAACATGTATTCCACCCTGAAATCATTTAGAGACACTTCTGCATCCACAGTATTACATGGCGCCAAATAACATTCCAGATGGAGCCAAATAAATAGAAACATTTCACAGTCCATTTATGAAATTCTGGGCGCTGCATTTCCAAATGATTCAAAATGCAAGAACTGACATTCACTCCCCATGTTGTTTTCAGACACCAAATGTTCCCCATCTCTTTGTAACAATCCCCCTTTTAAACAGGGCAACAGCAAGAACAAAACAGAACCAAGTCCTCTCCTCAATCCCAATAATCAGAAAGCCAATACTACAAAGCCTATGTGTAAGGAGCTGCCTTATACCGATAAATCGTCATCATCAAATCTGTTTAGCATTTAAATGATGAATGCTTTATATAGAATTTTAAAAGACAAGTCATTGCTCCATTTAGCCCAGCATTGTCTACTCTGACTGGCAGCAGCTCTCCATCAGCCCGAGGTCTTTGACCCCCACCCAACATCTACAGACAGAGATCTTTGGACCAGAGGGGGCTTCCACACCGCAGCTGAGTGTGGACTTTGTGCTGATCACGCACACAAGTTTTGGACAGCAGCTATTTGACATCCTCCTCATCAGAATGTCACCAGATGTTATTTTCTCAATGAATCCAGATTTTTCTTTTCCACAGAAAATCTAATTTTTAAAAAAGCAGAAACAGTTAATCTAGTTTAAACAGAAGAAAAATATAGGATCGCATTTCAACAAGGATCTCATCATAGGAACTTTGAAAAAGACTGGCACACACAAGCAGCATCAAGTCTACCATAAACTGCTGTGTGGAAGTGCCCAGAGATACCAGGAATTGACCCCGAGATGAGACCTTAAACATACAAGGACCTGTTCTATCCTACCACCGCACTAAGACCACCCAGACCCTATCCTTCATGTAGTCCTTTACACATGGCTGCCGGACCCTCTGCTGTTTATAGCTTTATTCTAAGCAGCAGTAGAGATTCCAAAAACTTCTCCATTCTTTCAACTCATGCCAGTTTGCCCACACACTGTAAAACAAGGGTAGTCTACTGAGTTGCTTCAGAGACCCGCCCACTCAAAAAACGATTGATGTACAGGCGCAGGCATTCATAGTCAAAATAAACACAACCTAATTTATACACCCCTGTTGTCTGGATTTGTGTTTTAGGCCTACCATCCTATAATCCTATATATACAAACAGCAAACTCCTCAGAGTGTAGATTCTCATGTAGCCAAAATGGCACCTTCCAATCACAAGGAGAAGGTGTCAGTAGGAACTGGGGAATCCCAAGGGTTCCAACAGAAGTACCAAGAGAAAAAAACTTTAGAAAGAATACCAATGGGGACAAGGAAACAGCCCAATGAGGACTGGGCATGCTCAGTGGCTACGGAGTGCACTGCTGGCTGGCTGTTAGAGTTGGGGTGGTGGGAAACCAGAGGAAACAGGAAAGGGAATGGCATATGCTTGAGGAGGACACGGCTGGCTGGAACACTGAACATGAACATTTTGTTGCACAGCAACAAAATTTGTGTCATAGCCAGATTTCTGATTCCAATCCAGAACATTCTCAGCTAGAACAGATGACAAATCAAAGACTACATTCTCTGAAAAGCTGGATTACTTTCAGCTAACTTGGTTGACATTAAAAGTTTCATCCTCACTCTAAAAAACAGAACAAGGCACCTTGACCTGACTGTGCCTTTCATTTCATATTTTATCAGAAACAAAGTCTTTAGTTTTTGACGGATACATTTGTTTCCCACCCCCTGAATATTTTTATTTTTATTTATTTATATTTATTTTGTTCAATTTTTATACCGCCCAAAGCCAGAGGCTCTCTGGGTGGTGTACAATAATACAATACAATACAATACAATTAAAATGACAATATTTATGCTGATTCATGCTGATTCAGTAAGACCCGTTAACCATTGAAGTTAATCTCCCACAGCTTTAAAAGCAATTAAAGTCCACAAACACCCTGAACCGAACTTGACCTTTGACGATTTTTGACATTGCAGTTTGGCCACATTTATGTGCTTCTTTCAAAATGGCCAGCTGTTGATGCAATGAGGAAAATCAGCAGAGGACCAAAAACAACTCATCACCACTTTTTGGGGATGTCCTCACAAAACCCCCGCTTAGATGCCCCCTGTGGTTTCTCAGATGCCATAAATGTGGTGCCCTTTTGCTGTTTTGGACTACAGCTCCCATCAGCCCCAGCTGTGCAGGTTGGGGCTGCTGGGAATTGTAGTCCAAAACAACTGGAGGGCACCCGGTAGGCAAAGACTGTCCTATATCCTTACTATGGACAACCTCTAAAGTGATTTGGGTAATCCTATCTGCACGCTTACTGGAGAGAGGCCATCTGATGGAGCTTGGTGGGACTTGTTTCTGAGTAAGGATTTCTGAGGAGGCTCATACTGTACATGTATGCTGTGGTAAATCAAAGTAATAAAGCTGGAAACGTAAACACTTATTAGGGAATACACAATTACTAAGGAGTAAGCTGCACTGAACACAGTGGAACTTACTTCTGAGTAAAGAAGTACAGGAACTGTGCTGTGCAGCTGCAGTCCTATACAGACTTTCTTGGGAGTAAGCTCAATTGAACTCAGGATTCGGCATCACAGTGCCAATGCTAAAGGCTTACTTGGGAGTAAATTCCATATAACTCACTTACTTCCAAGTAAACATGCATAGGATGTAGCAAATCCGGCATTTACCCTAGCTGATAATGACTTACCTTCATGCAAATAAATCCAAAAAATGTTAAATGTTCTCCCTCTCTCCACATGAAGATTCCTTCATTTTAAACAAGCCATATCCATCTACACCTAAAGTAAAGGTAGGCTTTTTGGCCCATAAGAAAAATCCATGTTAAGGCCCTTTACTAGGCCAATCAAAATGTCACCAAATAGTATGCAAACTCCTGAGCTCTCCAGAACTCTTCATCAGCCTAGATGGTAGACACACTATGGCTTTGGTTTATCTAGCCTGATGAAGAGTTCTGCTGAACTCAAAAGCTTGCATATTATTTTGTGGCATTTTGGTTGCCCTAACAAAAGATATTTCCTTAATATGGATTTTGGAATTCATCTGCAGTTGTTACTCATCTCTCCTAATAGTCCACGAAGTCTAGCACTCCACGGTCCCAAACATACAGAAGCCCTGAAATAGTCTTATATCTGTACATAATTGTATTCCTATACCGAACGACTTTGACAGGCTACCTTGATAACTTAACACCGGCGTATAAAACAAATCTGACAGTTCGAACGGGGAGCACCCTAAGAAGTTGAGGCGTGTTCCCTACCACGCAGTGCGCCACCAACAGGCAGCTGGAGATATACTCTATCGTAGAAAAAGAAAAGTTAAGCTTTTAAATCTTTCCGTCAGCTCTCGCCATCCCACAACTTACCGTAAATGATCATCATTTGATTGTGATCACTTATAATATTTTTAAAGAGTTCTGGGAAATTAAAATGCTAGCGATGACATGGGAAAACAACCGCAAAAACTTCTTTTACGCACTTCAAAAGATACGATCTTGGGATTGAAACAGAACTTTTTCTCTCTCTCTTTGGGTAGAGGAAAAGTAAGTTTCTCAACCTCAAAGAAACAAAAACAAAAAAAGCCAGTGAGGGATCGCCAAAATATTTAAAACGGCAACGATTAAAGCGCCAAAGGAGGAAACGAAGCGGCAGTTTCTATTACTTAGGTGTGTCTGTTAGCGATCGGTCACTCGGATGAATGAACTTTTACTTTCAGTTAGCCTAACTGAAAAACAAACAAACAGACAATTTGACTTAGCACTTTCCCGGCACATTAACTCTACAGAACCCGAGATCTCTTAAATTTCTTTTAAACAGAAGTTGGTCCCACCTTCTCCCACCCGCACAAAAAGACACCAAAAATTGCTTGGAAAAGTTCCGAAGACGTACGGAAGACACGCGTTTCTCTCAGACTACTTCCCCGTCACAGATCCCCGACCCCACTGAAGACAACAACAACATTTGGGAGATCAAAGCTCTCTTTCTTCACCTCCTTCCTCCCTTCGTTCTCCCTCCAGCGTCTCGCCGTCTTACCTGTTCCTCACCTCTTCTTCTTTAATTCTTTTTCTTCCCAGTGTTTGGAGACTCAGGAGACGAAAGAGGAGAGAGGGAGAAAACTCTCAAATGTGAGATTGTTCAAGAAAAGTTTTTTTTTTTAAATAAAATTAAAATGTGTGTGGAGTTCTCTTTTGAGCTCCGGTCGGGGTAAGACGGGTGTCGCTGCTCCCGGGCGCTGGACAGCCGTTTCAGCCTCGGCTCCCTCGCTGCCAGCGCCGCTCCGAACCTCTGGCTCCCCGCGAGGTTGCATCACCTCCTTTATATAGCCCAGCGGGCTGCGATGGTATTTAATCTGGCCGCGAGTCCCGAGCTGATGTCATGCTATTAATAGACTCTTCAGCGAGACGGGTAGGAGGTGAGGGCGTGGCCACAGCTCCGAAGGGGCGGGGCTGCCTGGTGATGCAAGGCTTTCCCGGGCGAGGGGGAAGGCGGAGAGGTCCGAGACGCGCCGCGTATAGCTCGCGTTCCGTAAGAGGCAGGCCGAGCTCGCGGCCGCCTCGGGCCGGTGGCCAGATGTGAATACCCTTTGCAGCGGCATAATCTCGCCATGAGCCATTGGTGCCCAAGCCAGCGCATTACTCCAAATGGCTGGCATTCCGTAGCCCAAGAGCAGCTGGGCAAATAAGATGCGATCGGGGAGGAGGGCGCGTTCCCCCCCCTTTAAATTAGGCACAGATTGGAACACTGGAGATGATGCTTTGCCATTTTGTGGAGCTACGCAAAGGACTGGAGGAGGTTGCTCCCTCCTCCTTTAGGATCTGGATCTGGACTCTGTGTGTGGCCGTGTTTCAATAGATGGGGTGGTGGTGCTGGAGTTGGGGGTGTTCGCGTCTGCCTCTTGGAGATCCGCTAAGTCCCCCTCCTGTTCCTGGTTCATTTTGTGTATATGACCAAAGAGAGGAGGTTTTGTTTTTTAAAACATGTAACACCCGCATGTCTCCCTTTAGTAAGCTTCGCCGGTATTCGTGTGTGTGTGTGTGAGAGAGAGAGAGAGAGAGAGAGAAACAGCGAGAGACAGAGCATTGTTGTTGTTGTGTGCCTTCAAATCGATTACTACTTATGGCGACCCTATGAATCCGCGACCTCCAATAGCATGTCATGAAACACCCCGTTCAGATCTTGTAAGTTCAGGTTTGTGGCTTTCTTTATGGAATCAATCCATCTCTTGTTTGGCCCTCTTTTTCTACTCCCTTCTGTTTTTCCCAGCATTATTGTCTTTTCTTAGTGAATCATGTCTTCTCATTATGTGCCCAAAGTATGATAACCTGAGAATATACAGTGTAATCCTTACAGTAATTGTTTGACGCCTCATCACCCCTAAAAGATGTTTTTCTTCCTCGGAAATGTCCCGAAACCGCACGAGAGTAGGCACACAAGACATTTGGGTAAATGTGACAAATGAAAGGGTTGGAGATTTTTATAACTGATCGCTGGAGTACACTTGGGTCGGGAACTTACCACACACGCTCTCTGCCCACATTGTTGTACATTCTACGGCTACAAACCTAAAAAGCCATCAGATAACATCTCTTTTACACACGTTGCTGTTGCCGTCCTCAGTTTTCTGCTCGCGTTGTTTGTGTTTTTCTCGCTACATTCCAGGGATCCGTCACCCACCTCCTCCCCCCCGTTGTTTGCGATTCGGTTTGGAAGTTCTGTTGCAATCAACTGGATTTCTGTTCCAAACAAACCTGCCTTTGGGAACGTGGCGAAAAAGGAGCACGCCGCCTGATCCCTGTCCTTATTTCCTCCGAAGAAGTCCCACGTACTTTAACTGGGTATTGCACTTCCTAGGATGTTGTGCTGGGATGTTAAGGCAAAACGGCTAAGCGTTCCGTTCGCAAAGGCAACACCATTTTGCATGATATTGATGCGCGAACAATTAATTAAAGTTTCTCATCAAACTCCGCTTCTCTGTGACGATTTAAAATGACGATTTACATTTTTTTTTGAGCTGGGATCTCTGACGGAGGAGAGCAGATTCGTCTCAATACAGAGGAAGGGGTAATCCTCTCCCTATATCCCCCAAAAAAGCTTCCCACCAACGTTTCTGGGGCAAAGGGCGATGCAATCGAGGGCGATACAAGAAGGGTGATTTTTGTATCCTCCTCTCCATTTTTCTTAATCTCCAGCAGAAGAATAAGAAGGATGTAGCTACAATAGACTGCCGGGAGCCGCCTGCTTTGACGCATTTCCGTCGGGGTGCAAAGAAAAAGCGCACGCACGTGCAGACGTACAGCGTAACCCTGTGTCAAACAAACCCACGCCGCCCCTTGCAATAACTGTAGGTACCTGTGGGCACTGCTTGGCTGAGTGTAGAGACGGAGAAATGCTCCACTCTCATTTCTCACTCCACGCACTGATTTGCAAGTATGTTCCGTGGATTTCCGTGCAACTTGCTTCCGAGTAAGCCTGCTGAGGACCTTAGCCTTCGAAACAGAAGATTATCGTTGTTTCTGTATGCATATGTTAATATGTTAAACCAACATTAAATGGAGACTACATGTAATGTTTCTGAGTTTAGGGGCACAGGCTGTTGCCCCCCAAAACACATGTAGGAGCAAGAAGCCTTTTGTCATGCTTTAAGTAGACCCATGAAATAACGTATCTTACTAACTGTAGATGTGGTGTTGGAGGAGAGCTTTGCACATACCATGAACCGCGAAAAAAACAAATAATTGGGTGTTAGAACAAATTAAACCAGAACTATCACTGGAAGCTAAAATGATGAAACTGGTTATCATACTTTGGACACATAATGAGAAGACATGATTCACTAGAAAAGGGTGGGGAAACAGAAGGGAGTAGAAAAAGAGGAAGACCAAGCAAGACATGGATTGATTCCATAAAGGAAGCCACAGACCTGAACTTACAAGATCCGAACAGGTTGGTTTATAACAGATGCTATTGGAGGTCACTGATTCATAGGGTCGCCATAAGTCATAACTGACTTGAAGGCACATAACAACATAACAAAACTAACTGTAGGCCCATTGCTTTCAGTGGGTCTTCTCTAAGCATGACTAAGGTTACAATCCAATACACACTTACCTGGGAGTAAGTCCCATTGAATCCAATCCAGTTTACTTCTGAGTAGATGTGTGGTGGATTGCAGCCTAAATCATTCTGGATCTACTCCATCATGTGCAAATATATTCTGAGAGTCTCGGTGGTTTACTTATCTAGGATTAGAGCCTTACTGTATTTTACAGGACACAGACCACTTTTAGACTTCATACCAATAAGTCCGTTAGTATTTTGTCACAGAATATAACTGGATGATGTGATTGAATACCTATCCAAACATATTTGGGCGTTTTCTGCCTTTTAAATCTACACTGCTTACAATCTCCCTGGAGTTTAAAATAATTCTCCTGCTTTCTAGCCTCCACTAAGGACATACACAGGTGCATACGGCTTGAAAGACGTTCAAAGGATCTTGTAGTACCACATGCTTGGGGGGGAGGGGGAATCCTACTGAGATCTACTCAGAAGGTTGCTTTGACAACTGAGTCTAGAACTGCCTAGTGCTCAGTCTTCAAATCTAAGGCCATTTTTTTTTACAAATAGCACTTATATCAGTTTTGCATTTTCCATATTTTATTTTATTTTATTTTATTTTATATAAAAAAATGATCCATAATGCAGATATTAAACATCCATTAGCTAGAACTGAAGCGGGCACTGGAGGGAGAGAAACCCTAGAACTTTCTTCTTTTACATGATCTGCCAGTGTTGTTTGTTGTGTGTTTTATGGCTAGTTACAGTTCCTTTAATATAACAGGGTTTGGGAGGAGGTGTATTTCTTACATGGATATCTTTTAGTTTTTGAACACATTGGACGTTCCTTCTGTCAAGAAGTGGAAAAATAGCTTGGGCTATGTTCAAGGTGTTACTGTTGGTATATAAAGCCCTTAACACCTTATTTATTTATTTATTCATTCATTCATTCATTTATTATTTGATTTATATCCCGTCCTTCCTTCCAGCAGGAGCCCAGTTTATCTGCATGACCGCCTTGCTCCACATGTGCCCCCTCGAACACTTCACTCTGCAGAACAGGCACTGTTACAAGTGCCACATAATGCTTGTTCTGCACTTATAAGAAATTGTTCCTTCAGTGTGGTAGCACTTACTCTTTGGAACTCCCTGCCTATTGACATTAGGCAGGCACCTTCGCTGTATTCCTTTTGCGCCTAGTTAAAACTTTTTTGTTTAAGCTAACCTATCCAACACATAGATGTTGATCTAGTTTATTCTTTTTAGTAGTTGTTTTAATTGATTTAAATACATTTTAATTACTTGTTTTTAACTGTTTTATTGATAATTTTAATGGTTTGTAAACTGCTTAGAGGTTTTTACATTTCAAGCGGTATATAAATTTTGTTATATAATTTTTTAAAAAACCACTTGCTGCCACTTGCATCTAGAAAATAAGAAATACAAAAACAGGAAAGATGGTATCTCACATTTTTCAAATGTTGTGTTGGCATCGGAGCACAAGAGCTTTCTTCTTTCAGGCAGAAAAATAAGATAGATACATCTTTTGTTGTTGTTAGTGCCCCTTTAACACCTTTAGAACATTAGGCAGTTTTTTAGCTACCAAGTATCTGAAGTGATTAAAAATATATGCATTGGGAACCAGCTTTTGCATTACAGACAGGTGAACATAGGAACATAAGAACATAAGAAGAGCCTGCTGGATCAGGCCAGTGGCCCATCTAGTCCAGCATCCTGTTCTCACAGTGGCCAACCAGGTGCCTGGGGGAAGCCCGCAAGCAGGACCCGAGTGCAAGAACACTCTCCCCTCCTGAGGCTTCCGGCAACTGGTTTTCAGAAGCATGCTGCCTCTGACTAGGGTGGCAGAGCACAGCCATCATGGCTAGTAGCCATTGATAGCCCTGTCCTCCATGAATCTGTCTAATCTTCTTTTAAAGCCATCCAACCTGGTGACCATTACTGCATCTTGTGGGAGCAAATTCCATAGTTTAACTATGCACTGAGTAAAGAAGTACTTCCTTTTGTCTGTCCTGAATCTTCCAACATTCAGCTTCTTTGAATGTCCATGAGTTCTAGTATTATGAGAGAGGGAGAAGAACTTTTCTCTATCCACTTTCTCAATGCCATGCATAATTTTATACACTTCTATCATAATAAGTTGCCTTTCAATTCTGCATTATCTAAGTGATCTGGAGAATTACACAGTCTGCATTTTCATCTATTAACAGAACGTTAGCCAATAAAAAACAGCCAAGATTCTTGTGGAACTTTTTCTATCATTCTAGGATAGCACCATAATCCCACACTTCAGTTTTACCCTTTGAAAAACACTCATGATCTTAAACTTGATCTATTTGGAAGTGTCCCATTGCATTTCACAGAGTTTACATGCAAATAACTGTGCTGCCCAATGCTGCAATCCTAACCATTCTTTCTAAGAAATATTTCCCACTATATATAGTGAGGCCTGGGAGACCAGGGTTCGAATCCCCACACAACCATGAAGCTCACTGGATGACCTTGGGCCAGTCACTGCCTCTCAGCCTCAGAGGGAGGCAATGGTAAACCCCCTCTGAATACCGCTTACCGTGAAAACCCTATTTGTAGGGTTGCCATAAGTCGGAATCAACTTGAAGGCAGTACATTTACATTTAAGTTCTGAATAAACACATTTGGGATAAACCTACAAAAAGTATGATGGTGCCACAAGCTCAGATTTACAAAGCTTCTGTCATTTCTCTGAACCACCACAATTTAAAAACCCCTAACCAATTTATTATGGATACAAAGATTGGCTTAGACAAAATAAATGAAACAAAATGAATGCCAGTGCAGTAGATATCTATTTCTCAGACCAGAATACCAAACAGCTGGAGGGATTTGTCTCAAAGCATAGAATAGCTAGCGTATGTTAACTGACAGCAGGCTAGGAAAGACCTTAACTTTCTGTGATCTTGGAGAGCTGTTGCCAGTCAGAGTAGGAGACATGCAGTACCCGGCTGAACAACCTGACTTGATACAAAACATCATATGTTGATGTGCTACTTTTATTCCATTGACTTTGGTTGATTAGCGCATGCAGACTTTCCACTGGAGCATTCTCTTCATTGAAGAGCTCTGTGTAAATTATCAGGATTAGGAACACAGGAAACTGCCTGATAGCAAGTCAGGCCATTGGTGCATTTAGCTCAGTATCGTCTACACTGCCTCTCCGGGGTTTCAGGTAGGAGTCTTTCTCAGCCTTTTCTAGTGATACCAGCTATTGAACTTGGGACCTTGTGTAGACCATGCCACTGAGCTGTGGTTGTTCTGCCTTAAAAAAAGGTGGTTCCAAAAATATTAATAAAGGCTTCTGTTTCCTTTGTTGTCTTTTCCCCTTTGGAGTGTCCCGGCCACAGTATTCTAGAATAGGGATGGGGGAGAAATTTGATTCTGTTTGTATTTAAAGCCAAATTGATCAAATTCACGTTTTCTAAAACAACATGAGAACCAAAACACAGGCAGCCAGTCTTTGAAATTTGCACTTATCTGAATTTTGCAGTGCAGTTCTCCAACCAATGTCTACAAAAATGCACATATTAAAGGAAAATGTGTTTAAAAGGGAATTGTTAGTGAAATAACATACAGAAATGTATTATATTAGGAGAAATTGCTTGCAAAATGTGTACATTAGTCAAAACTACATACAGAAATGCATTTATTAGGAGAAATTCAGACTTAAATGCTGAAGAATTTTCATGAGGATTTTTTTTAAATGGCAGATTTCTGCAGAAATGTGGAGAACAGAATTTAAGACTGGGAAAATGAGAAACTGAGAGAACTGAAATTGACAGATCCTTCCATCCCTATTCTAGAATTTGAAGGATCATTACCAAAGGGAACCACATTTATTCCTTTACCTCCTCTTGCAAACAACTGCATATGCTCCATTCCTGTGAAGTTCTTGACACCATCCTTATTATGGTAGAGCCTATCTATAAGGAGATCCGATTGCTCCAGCTTCTGGACCGGTGTCCAGAGATATAGCCTCTTGGGCTGCAGAGAATACAGAACATTGGCCATTCCTGCTCTAGATTAAATGCAAAGAAAACCAAACAGATCCCTACATAGAGGTAAATAGATACAAAGCATGAAAATGCAGAACTCCAAACATACATATCAAAACCTGAAGGTATAATGGAAACATTTGGTCAGAGCATAGCATTACTAAAGTGATAGATTGGACAGAGCTTAGAAGATTACTTTTTAAAAGGAATAAATTACAATTATTGTTACATGGCCCCAAAAAGGAATAAATTACCATTACAAATACAATTGTTCTGAAAGGAGTTGATTATTTTACCGTTACTCAAAAGTAATCACTACAATTACACTTAAGTTACTTTAAAAAAACTAGAGTTGCTACAAGATGTTGGCCTTGGCTGCTGTATGCCTAAGTCACCTAAAACAACATTAAAAAATAAATACACACACACAGAGGTAATAAAATAATTCTTTTTATCCATGAGATAGCAGTGGTGATCTCTCTGCTGGTAAGGGAGATGGTTAGGGAGGCAGAGTCCACTACTCAGATCTTTGCACGTCAAACCAAGTGCAACCCACACACAAACATATACACACACTCAACCAGCAAGCGTCATCTCTCTCACAACCACCTCCTGGACCCTGCCCTGCAACCAACTAAGGGACACCCACCCAAGCAAACGTTTTCCCCTGAGATGCAAAAAAGTTTAAAACACTGCAAATGCAGCAAAGTAGCCAGGAAGGGTGGTGGAGGCCACTTTGCGTGCCAAGTGCAAACACAGTACACACACATACATACATACACAAATTGTCATCTCCTACCTCCCCCCACACGTCATCTCTTATCCACCCACAGAGCATGAGGGAAGAGCGATGCTGCACAGAAGGCCAGTTTGAAGCACATGATTTTCATCCACAAATCGGAGGAGCAGAAGACTTCCCCTGCTCTCCCCCCCCCAGTAATGCCCAAAAGTAATGCTAGAAACATTACAATTACTCCTCAAAAGTAATAAAATTACTCCTCGTTCTATTACAATCAAAATGTAAAGGAATTACCCACTCGTTCCTCAAAAAAGTAATAAATTACAAGAATTTTTTTTTGTAACTAATTACTTCCTAGCTCTGAGATTGGAGTAACAGACAGGGAAGAAGCAGCTACAGAGAGACTATCCAGCATTTATTAAAAACTGGAAATGCATTATGAAAAGAAGTCTGATGGGAACACAACAGAAACAAACCATGAGTGACACTGATAATTAAAATCTTCCATCCATTTTTCAAAATTAGTAATTAACGTACTGTAGGGAAGTTTTCCCAAAGACTGCTAAAGTTATCTCCAAAGAACTCTTAAGGTGGCTCTCCTAAACACGCTGATTGGTGAGTAAGCCCCACTGAATACAGTGTACATTACTTGCATAGGGTTGCGCTGTAAATGGTGTATAACTAGAATGTTCTAGTGATTTTTGTACGGTTTTTATTGTAATAGATTGTTCTTTTTTCTTTTTTTCCTTTTTTGATGTTATGTTATACTTTGTAAGTCGCTTAGAAACTTTTTACATAGCAAGCAACAAATAAATTGAATAAATCATAATAATGCAAAAATCATCAGTAGTTACGTGTTATGAAATGCCAAGATTCAGTAATGCATGTAAACCATATTACATGGCTTTAAATATTACTGCACACACAAGGAACAAGAAAACAGAAGTTGAAACTGAAACAGATATGTTGAGCGCAAAAGAGAATCAAGTTCCTCCCCTTAAGATTAGAATTAACCCATAAATAAAACTGAATTTAGAATTAACCTGGAAATAATATTTCTAGAGGACTATTAAGTCAACTTTTTGGAATGGCTATGGGTCTTAATACCAGCTCTAATACCTATCAAAGTAAATGGATTGTGGATCTGGACATTACATTCTCAAATGAACTCTGGGGTTGCCAGAAATTGTATTTTCCCTGATAAGATTTCAGCACTATTCGCATATCACTCTGTAAGGGATTAAATGAAATATATTGAATCAGTGCTGGAGATGCCAGAAAGGAGGTACTAACCTTAACTTTGTTGGCTGGGGGGGATGTCCAAACGTTTCACAATACCATAAATTAATATTGGGTCATTGAAAAAATGACTGGTTATAACATCCTATTCGAATTATTCTGGTTTGTTTGGGTTTTCTTTTTAAAGGTGTGGTGGAACCAGAAGAGCTGGAAATTATTGTCTGCCTTTTAATAGCTGCAAGAATGGCACATAAGTGGGAAGAAATATTCAGAAAGGTAGTCCTGTTAGTCTGTTGCAGCAAAAATAACAAAGAGTCTTGTGGCTCTTGAAAGACTTAGGCTGCAGTCCTAACAATGTCTACTTAGAAGTAAGTCCTGTTGCATTCAATGGGGCCTAGTCCATGGTAACTGAGATAAGGATTGTAGCCTAACACATTTATTTTGACATCAGCTTTCATGGATGCATCTTATGAAGCAGACTCTAGTGCATGATAGCTTATGTTAAAATAAATGTGTGAGTCTTTAAGGAACCATAAGACTCTTTGCTTTGGGCAAATATAATTTACTATCTGGAATGGAATAGTTACTTAGAGTCTGGGCGATAAACTATGATTAATTTGGCTAACGTAATACACTCCAGAGAAGAAAGACAAATGAGCAATTGTTTTTAAGGAAATGGGTTCTGTGTGTGATGTATGGGAACAGCAAAGTACATGATAATGTCCAGACATATACTTTTGTTAAAATCATGATTTATTCATAACTATTATTCTTATTCAAAATATTGTGTAATTATGTAAGATTTAGCCATAACCGATACAATAATGTGAACATTTTCCTTTGTTAAAAAAACAAGTGACTCTGCTTTAAGATAAGGCCATTATGATTCCTGTGCATAAAATGAACTAACATTGTTACTGAAATATTGAAGCCACTTTATGAAGCAATTGGACAAATTAATGGAAGATAAGGCTAACAGTGGCTAGTGGCCATGATGGATATGTTCTACCACCATAACCATTGAATACCCCATACCAGGAATCACAAGTGGGAGAGTGCTGTTATACTCATGTCTTACCTGCAGGCTTTTCATAGGCATCTTTTTGGCCACTTTGAGAACAGGATGCTGGACTAGATGGCCCTTTGGTCTGATCCAGCAGGACTATTCTTACGTTCCTAATCTAGTTGTTGACAATGGACAACAGCCACTGAGAATTGCTGTTGAACGTTCTCTATTGATTTCAGTGGTGCTTGCACTTATACAGTGGTCTTGAAACGGCACCTTTGGTTAACATATGTAACTGTCTTGTACTGGGTACAACTCAGTACTCTCTACTCTGTTGGGCAGCAACTATTCAAAACCTCAAGCAGAGACCTTCTACCTTCAGTTCTTTTAACCAGAGATGTCTACAATCTTATACATGTAAAGCAGAGGTTGTCAAACCCTGATCTGTGAGCTGCCTTCAGGTGGTCTGTGTTAAGGGTATGAAACAGTCAAGAGTAACTATAGCTGCCCTGTACTTAACTGGAGATTTTACTGTTGTTATTATTTGCTAATGGAAATTGAAGCCCTTTTGACAAGGGCTAGATTATCAGACTGAGAAAGTCTTGGCCTATGGTCCATGATTTTTCATAATACTGCACTTGTGTTGACAATGGTGACAGTGCAGAAGGGTAGTGGGTAAGGTGTTGGACTACAACCTGGGATACCAGGGTTCAAATCCCCACATAGCCATGAAGCTCACTGGGTGACCTTGGGCCAGTCACTGCCTCTCAGCCTCATGAAAACCCTCTTCATAGGGTCGCCATAAGTCGGAATCGACTTGAAGGCAGTACATTTACATTTTTTTCATATTTAATCCAGGATCATGTCTGTCATATTAGAAAAGCAAGACTATGGCTATTTAAATAAGAGTTATTTATGTGATTTATAGAACAAAAAAAGTTTAAGTGATCTGCTGAAACCCTCAGCAATTTTCAAGTGGCCCATGCGGGGCTGGGAGTTTAAATAACCACTAATATAAACAATGCTCCATTGAGCTGTGTGCAATTCTCCTGGGATAATACTATGCCCATGTGTATGGAGCAGATCCCATTAATATCCGATCACTTTTTAAAAACATCTTGCTATTTTTGCCTCCATGCATAGGAGTTGTACAGAAGAGGAACACGTGACATCTAAAGCAGGGATGGCTAACTTGTAGCCCTCCAGATGTTGCTGAACTACAACTCTTGTAAGCCCCGGCCAGCTTGGGATGATGGGAGTTGCAGGTTAGCAACATCTGGAGGGCCACAAGTTAGCCACCATGATCTAAGGTATTTTTTAAAAAGCAGTTTAAAGATTCAACTAAAAAAGTTACAAAACTGTGAGGATATGGTTGGAAATGGTGCCATTGGCACCATAGTGCAGTGGCCCAGCTTAAGCTATGCATGGAGAATGTCCAGTGTTCAGTCTCTGGCATCTCACATTAACAGGATGAGGTAGCAGACCACAGGAAAGACCTTGATCCAAAACGCTGGCCTGGAAAGCCAGTGCCAATCACAGTAAACAGTCCTGGCCTGGCTAGACCTATGATTAGACTTTGGCCACATCTGCACCATACATTTGATGTGCTATTATACCACTTCAACAGTCATGGCTTCCCCCAAAGAACTGTGGAAAATGTAGTTCATTAAGGGTGCTGAGAGTTGTCGGGAGACCCCTGTTCCTGTGACAGGGCTGTAGTTGCCAGAGTTCCCTGAGAAGATGGATTGATTGTTAAACCACTCTGGGAATTGTAGTTCTGTGAGGGGAATGGGGTCTCCTAACAACTTTCAGCACCATTAACAAACCAAACTTCCCAGGCTTCTTTGGGGGTAATCATGACTGTCAATGTGATATAATAGTGTTTTAAACATATGGTGTAGATGGAACTTCAGTAACAAGGCAACTTCACATGTTCATAGCTCTGTAGTAGAACATGACATGCTTTCCATGGATGAGTTTCCATCATTGGCATCTTAGATTAAAGGATCAAGCATTAAGAAAATTGCTCTGCTTGAGACCATGGAAAGCTTGGCTAAATGGGACCAATGGTCTGACTTAGTAGAAAGCATCTCCCTACCAATTTGTACAAAATGTCACCATAATATTTGTTATTATTAATGTGCCATCTGTGGGAAGCATCACATTTCCCCAAGTACAAGATCATTCACTTTCGGTGATTAGAAAATGCAAGAACCCCATAATAAAAATCTTGTAGAAAGACATTTGGATTAATGTGTTTTTAATGGGAAACAAATGCATATTTGTGGTTGTTTTTGTACAAAGAAAGTGGTTGTGTGGAAAGTTCCTTTCTTGTTTGGTCATATTCTGTGTTACAATGGATTACTGTCCCAGGCCCATTTTCCTAAGAAAAGTGGATTTACTTCTATGCTCAAATCACATGCCTAGGATTGCTGTTAATCAAGAAATGACTACAGAAGAATAAAAAGAGAGAGAAAAGTTTGGCCTGTTATTATCCTCTGGGTTTCTAGAAGGTTTCTGGAAGAGGTTCTCTGGGTTTCAACTTCAAGAGAAGGCAGCAAACTGAATAGGCTTGTTCTTTCCCTGAAACTTTCCAGAGACTTTTTATCACATGGACTTTGTACACCTACATAGTAGTGGGATTAGCAAAATGGACTATGATTACATCTTTGGAACTGTTGTACGCTATTGGGTCATCTAGCCAGCAACTGACAAAAATGTTCTAATGCAATCCTCAGGAGTTTCAGGGTGTGATATGTAATATTCTGAAACCCAACACACATTTACCTGGCAGTAAATCCCATTAAATTCAGTGGGGGTTCTGAGCAGACATGCATAGGATTGCATTATAAGGGAAACAAACCTTTCTTTCTTGAAAAGAGACATCCTGTGCAGAATGTTAGTCAAATATCTGGCATATTACTCCAAACTATGTCTGACCTATGTATCCAATGAACTATCCTTGAGCATGTGGCAAAATAAAGACTAATGTGCTAATGAAAGAGCTGCACCATGCAGGTCGGGTCATATATGTGATTTATTTTATTAGATTTCTTACCCACCCTTTACCATACAGATTTTACTGATAACAATTATACCTGCTAAAGAGATCTGACAAATAAACCTATCTAGGAAAAAATAACATTGAACCTCTGCTGGGAATCATAAATATTAAAGTTGCAATTTTGAATCAGCACAAACCTATATCTAAGACTGAAATCCTACACACGCTTATTAGAAAGTACCCATCCCATGAACCTCTGAGTAAACATGCTTAAGATTGTGTTGCACAGCTTTAACTGATTAATCAAAGTGGGCAAATGTTAATGTGCAGTTGCAAGTTGAGGGCACATTTCGGTGGGGTGTGGGGTTAAGGTTGTTTTGATTCTGCTGTGTGATTGTAATAGGGTGTGAAACAGAAAATACTAAAAATTGCTTTTCCTTCTAACAGTGACTTTTGCTACGTTATCTAATTTGTTCAGGATCTCAGAAACTCTGCTATATTTAGGTAATATGCAGGATTATTTAAATGAAATAGATGTGTTTATTAATTAGTTTAATGGAAGGTGAACGATTAGGGCAGTTGACAGCCCTAATAAGTTTCTTGTATATATATAAATATGCATCAATTTGACAAATCTCTGCCATCAGTGCCATCAAAGGGTATTCCTACCCTAGGGTAGGATGCAACTTTTCCAATTTCCAGGATGTAAACAGTTTTGAGGTGGGATAAACTTCAGCAGCAGTTCTAGCTAGCTCTTGAAGAATTCAAAATTGCAAAAGAAGGGCATATTTTAGGAGTATTTGTTATGACAAATTTCTTTCATATTCTTCATACATAACTATCACAATGTTATCAACACAAGGCGGGGGGCTTTCAGTAGTGGTTACTTGATGATCTGACACAGAACTTAAAAGAGAGCAGGAAACTGAAGATCACTACTGTCCTGCAATTTTCCGATCGGTGCTTTTTCTCCCAGCTGAAAGGCTGGGAGAGGGAAATAGACTGCCTTAACTTTCAGTTTCCTGGGTTTGTTTGGCTTTGCCGTGAAAATGCCCAGGCAGAAATGAAAGAACATTGTTTGGAAAATGGAACAAATGGAGTTGGGTTCCAAGTCTGAAGATTAAAGATTGAATTGCAGGCTTCTCCCCCTTCAAAAAAGTGAAGGGACACAACTTCTTCCAGTGCACATTCATTCACCGTGCCCAGAGTCTGAACAGATTAAGCTGATGAGGCAAGGTACAAGGCTTTTGCCTGGCTCAGCCTTGCAGTATTTTGAAAGAGACAGGAATTCAGCTATTTAATATATTTTATTTCATGTGTGAATTGCATCCCATGAAACATCCCAAGTGATTAACAATAAAAATATCAACACTAAAAACATATACGAAAACAATTTCAAATCCAATACAGATACAGACTGGGATAGATAGAATCATAGAATAGTAGAGTTGGAAGGGGCCTATAAGACCATCAAGTCCAATATCCTGCTGAATGCAGGAATTAAAATTAAAGCATCCCCAACAGCTGGCTGTCCAAAGCTTCTTGAATGCCTCCAGTGTTGGAGACCCCACCACCTCTTTAGGTGATTGGTTCTACTGTTGTACCACTCGTTAGAAAGTATTTCCTGATGTTCAGCCGAAATCTAGCTTCCTGTAACTTGAGCCTATTATTCTATGTGCTGCACTCTGGGATGATTGAGAAGAGATCCTGGATAACCATCTCCACTTTAAAGTTATCAGCCTTGGGTGTGAAATATAGTGCCAGCCTTGTTTCCTTCTCCACCCCACAGTTTCTGTGCCAAGGACAAGGCCAGCCCTACCTGTTGGCAGAGTAAGGAGGCCACCTCAGACAGCAGCAGCTGTGGATGTGCGTGGCAGTGGCAGCAGTGGACAAAGGTGTATGTGCCACATAGCTTGCCTTGATCCCCTTAAGCTTGATGGCCTCAGGTGCGATGGTCAATGGAGGACATTGCCAATGTTAAAGTAAAATGCATCTGCCAGACCAGTCAGCTTCTGTACGAGAGAGAGAGAGAGAGAGAGAGAGAGAGAGAGAGAGAGAGAGAGCGCATGCGTGTGTGCTTTGTCCTTTGCTCCAGGCAGCACAATGTCTTGTATTATCCCCACAGGAGCCTTGGTTTGGTCAAGGTTGCCAGATCACAGCCTGCACAGAAGCATCTTAGACTACTGTAACACGATCTATGTGGGGCTGCCTTTGAGGACTGTTCGGAAAGTTAAATTGGTACAAAGAGCTGCAGCCAGAATGCTAACCGGGGCTGGTTACAGGGACCATACAACTCCCCTGTTACAACAGCTCCACTGGCTGCCAATTTGTTTCCGGTCACAATTCAAAGTGCTGGTTTTGACCTACAAAGCCCTATATGGCTCAGGTCCAGGCTATTTGACAGATCGTATCTCCCTACATGAACCTGTCAGGGATTTGAGATCTTCAGGTGAGGCCCTTCTTGTGCTCCCCACACCTTCGCAAGTACATATGATGTGGACACGAGATAGGGCCTTTTCGGTGGCCGCCCCTAGGCTGTGGAACTCCCTTCCGAGTGAGGTGCGATCAGCTCCCTCCTTGCCGTCTTTCTGGCGACAAGTAAAGACTTTTATTTCAACGGGCATTTGGGATAGAGAACGACCAGGATTAAGTGTCATAGGTTTGATGACTACATTATATGATTTTATTTTAAATTGTCCGCTGTTTTTAACCTATATTTTATGGTTTTAATTTTTCTTAGTTTAATTCTTTTTAATTGTATACTTCTGTATGTTTTAATTGGTGTTGTTTTTAGTTGTAAGCCGCCGCTCTGAGTCCTATTGGAAAAAGGGCGGGGTAGAAATAAAGTTTATTATTATTATTATTTATTATCTTGCCTCTTTAACAGGTGTGAAGGTGGATACAGGTACCTGTTTGCCTGTCTCCAAGGAGCAGAAGGGATGTGATTTTTATTGGAAAAATTAGGGGAAAGGGATGGGTTGATCTTCCCTCCCCTAGTGCCATCTCAACAAACTCCCTCCCACACAACTATTAGGATTTTTTTTTCTTTTTAAGAAGAGTTTGATCACAGATCTTTCACATCACACACAATGTGACACTACGAGTTGTACAAAAGAGAGAGTTTCAGCTGGTGTTTAATTTTTCCTTCTTTAACACAAAAGTGTGTTTAACCCTGCCTTCTTTGCATCTAATCACTCCACGTAAAATATGTGCTGGGGAAAAAAACATTTTCCTTTTCTCATGCAAATACCTGAATGAAAGCAGCACCACTCTTGTTTCTTTTAAAGGTTCTCTGCCAGGAGGTCTAAAGAACCGTTACACATACACCCCATTCTATTGTTTTCAAAGGAGTTGGAAGCTCCTGTTACTCAAACAGTCATGTTCCACCCTGCATAGCAAGCAAACTGGTTTTGAAAGTGAAAGGAGTTTCAAAAGCAGTTTGTGTTGTGATAATGGCATTAAGGGGGGTGTCTTTTGTTCAAGGGAAAATACTATTAAAATCCCACTTGGCATGCATGACCCTTATGGCTCACCTAGCACAATCCTATGCATGTTTACTTCAAGTTCAAAGTAAGTCCCGATATGTCCGATAGGATTTAACCTTCCTAGTTGTGTCAGAACAAATTAAACCAGAACTGTCACTAGAAGCTAAAATGATGAAACTGAGGTTAACCTACTTTGGACATATAATGAGAAGGGATGATTCACTAGAGAAGAAAATAATGCTGGGAAAAACAGAAGGGAGTAGAAAAAGAGGAAGGCCAAACAAGAGATGGATTGATTCCATAAAGGAAGCCACAGACCTCAGCTTACAAGATCTGAACAGGGTGGTTCATGACAGATGCTCTTGGAGGTCGCTGATTCATAGGGTCGCCATAAGTCATAATTGCCTTGGAGGCACATAACAACTTGTCTTTAGGATTGCAGCATTAATCCCCATCACTTTGACCATATTTAAAAAGCCAGTTGGTTACCATCCTACTTACTGCAGTCTTTTATATATTTGCCAGCTATCATTATTCTTCATTATGATTATTACTAGTCATCATTTGCCTGGCACTTATAATTTTCTGGGGGCTTTTCAACCCTTCTTAACGTTCGCTTGGTTTAATTACATTACATGTTATAATTGCCTTGTGTGTGAGCAATTAAATCCAGATGAATAATGAAGTGTTACAAAATTATCTGCAAATTAAAAGTATGAAAATGTTTTCCAGTTTATTACAGCATAATAAGCAGAATGGTCACCCAACACTGGTACATATTTGAACAAAGTAAAGATTCCTTTAGTAAAGAGAGAAAGAGAGAGAGGGAGAGAGAGAGAGTGTGTGTCTGTGTAATCTAACACCAGTGCGACCCGTTATTTTTTACCCATACCCTGAGAGATACAAATGAGATTATGAGAACCATGACTACACCAGTCCTATCATAAGAAGAAAATGGGTTGCTCTTGGGGTTCTTTTCCAAGACCCTGGTTCTTGTACTGCAGGTCAGGAGTTCCCAAACTCTGGTCTGTGTGGTCCACAAGCTTCATTCAGGTGATCTGTGGCATGTCCATATTAAATATTCATAGTGGTTTTAATTGTATCTGTATAGTTCATTTCATTTCTTATATTGTATTTTATAGTATTACCATTTGAATTCTATAGAATGCAAATTGTAATACAATAAAATACAATATTAGAAATGAGATAAACTATACAAATACCATTAAAATCATACAGCATCTAGCACAGTGCATTACAATTGCTACAACAGACAGGAAAATCATTAAGTGGTCCGCTAAGACCATCCACAATTTTCAAGTGGTCCACGGAGGGGAAAAAATTCTGAACCTCTGCTCTAGGCTTCAGTTCCATCCACAGGTTTTGAACACAGATAGTTTTACATGACGGGTTCCATTCTTCAGCTGCTATCAGCAGCTGGTGATTACTTCAGCCAGTCAATATGCCTCATCTTTTCTACATACACACACACTTGTTTGTGCATTACTCATAGTTTGAAAATCACTTTTGACTCCTGTAACATAATTATGTTAATGTCAAATGAGTCAGAGAAACTGAAAGCTCTGTATATCAGACTTCGCTCCAGTGTTGTTTTCTGAATACAGTGTGCTGCTCCTGTACACAGAAGGAGGGGGTAGGAGATAAACAACAAAATTGCTGGGTTCTGGGAGTCATGCAAAATTACAAGCTGTGGCTCAGGAGGAAGTTAATTCAAGTGCACTGAAATTATTGTTTGGAAAGCAAGCTCAAGTGACTATTTCCATTAGAGGAAGTTCAATTTAATAGTAGGGGAAGTTTGGAGCTCCCTTACCTTCTCTCTGCGCAATCTTTGCGAATAGGGGTCACAAGCTAGCACAGAGTAGGCTTAAGCCCATTGATTTCAACTAGCAGAAGCATGTCTAACTCTCTAGACTGGATTGTGGCTATACAGTTACACTATTCTTCATAATCAACTGTTACCGGGCCAAGTTTAAGGTTCTGGTCTGGTGTACAAAGCCCTATACGATTTGGGACCAGGATACCTGAAAGATCGTCTTACCCCTTATTTACCCAGTCAATCACTGCACTCTGCATGTGAGGGTCTCCTGCAGATACCATCTTATCAGGTGGCCGGCTCCGCACAACATAAGAAGTGGACTTTTAGTATTGTGGCACCGACCCTTTGGAATTCCCTCCCCTTAAATATTAAACAGCCACCATCTATTATCTTTTCGGGGCTTACTAAAGACCTTTCTTTTTCAACAAGCCTTTTAAGTAGAGACCTTATTGCAGTCTGCATCTGTGCTGGAATTGCTTTTTAACATGTCTTTAAAACTTTTTTAACAATATGTTTTAACATGTTTTGTTTTAGTATGTTTTAAAGTGTTTTAAGATGCTTTGGAGTATTTTTTGTGTGTTTTGTTTGCTGCCCTGGGCTCCTTCTGGAAGAAAACGCAGGATATAAATTAAATAAATAAATAAAAGCATCACTGATCGACACATTTCAGC
The DNA here is from genome assembly GCF_030035675.1 of Rhineura floridana. Lineage (NCBI taxonomy): Eukaryota > Metazoa > Chordata > Lepidosauria > Squamata > Rhineuridae > Rhineura > Rhineura floridana. The sequence goes on from NC_084483.1 coordinate 174,485,786, forward strand.
TGCAATCCTACGCATACTTACTTGGGAGAAAGTTCCATTTAATGGGACTTATTTCTGAGTGGACATGGGCAGGATAGCAGGGCACAACAATGTATTAATTTAAACTAAACCCTATTGACATTAGTAGTAGTTTTGGCTGGCTTTGGAAGATCTTGGGGTGTTAGAGCGATACTACTTTGGGGCATCTGCTTACATGGCCGCCTGAATACCTGCTTGCTTCTTGCCTGTTCGAATTGTATATTTCTCAATAAACAGATATTACAAAGATATTATGTACTTTCTCCTAAGAAGGAAAATGATTGTGAAAGGGTTGTCGTGTTTGGAGAAGTAGTGAGCACAAAGCTACATTATTTAAATTACCCTGTTAAATAAGCTGAGGAAGGGGCCATGGCTGAGTGGTAGAACATCTGCCTTGCAAGCAGAAGGCCACAGGTTCAATCCCTGGCATCTCCAGGTAGCACTAGGGGAGAATCCTGTCTGAAATCCTGAACAGCTGCTGCCAGTCAGTGTAGACAATACTGAACTAGATGGACCAATAATCTGACTCAGTAGAAGGCAGCTTCTTATGTTCCTTATGTTATGTTTAATATTTTGGCCTTGTCCTCAGCCATTCATTCACTTGGCGCAGGGTCAACACCTTCATCTAAGGCTAAATGTCACAGTGTCAACACCTTTGGCTTTTCAGACCATTAGTCCCCCGCACACACAGACAGAAACACACACAGAGATGAACATGTCATGGCAGGCTATTGTTATTGTTATTATATAAGCTAGTACGTATGCCACACTTTCCCATAAGGATGCAACCTATGACAAACATCAGTCAGTCCTGGTGTTTTTTACCTACATGTGGGCACACGCCTGTGGAATTGGTATTAGCATCACACTAGGCCTGATGTTAATTGTGTGAATGAGAACTAACATGTATGTCTGTCTGATTCAGGGGTGGGACTGCTTGTCTCAATAGAAGATACGGGGGGTGAGTATATGCAGAAACTAACCTACTGCACAAGGGTAAAATTTATATTCATTGCCCCACCCACTTTTGCCTTTGGCCCCAAACATCACTGGCATGTGGCCCCCAGCATGTTACTGAGAAAGGAATGCAGCCTTTAATTTGAAAAAGGTTTCTTATCCCTGTTCTAAATGTAACAGCTATTGGGGGTCCTCAGGCAGGTCCACAATGGCAGCAGCAGTGCTGGGGAGTTTTACCTCGTCGTACTACTGTAATCACAACTAAATATCTCTCCTACCCCAATGCACTATTTGCATCAAGAGGGTGCCCTCCATTGGCACCAGTGGGTGCTTCCCTCCCAATGCAAAAAGCAACTGGGTAGATTTTAATCAGGAGCATGGAAGGGAAAGAGTTAAACTCCCCCTCCCTGCCTCTGCAGCCCTGATTCTGCTTGCACACGCGCATACACACACCTCTGCCTCAGTTTTACTTGTCAATAGGCATATAAGATCCAGAACCAAGAACTGTAACATGTTGAATGGGGGGAATTCTTCCTTAGTGACAAATTCAGATGGAAGAGCCATGTGTGTCTATTAAGCAAAAAAGATATAGACAGATATAACAATGTGCTTAACTCATCATCACCACTGAAATCAGTGGTACTGTTCACAAATTTCCTCCGGCTGCAATCCTATACATACTTATCAGAGAATAAGTTCCATGATGTATAAGATTGTGCTTGCAGTGACATACTGGAAATTTCATCTCTAAACTATGATTGCTCCCCCCCCTTCCAATACTGAATATGTAGCTACCATTTGGTATTTGTGAAAGAACTGGATGTATATGTTCAGTGATATATAGCTACCCAAAGAAACTCACCAACTCAGAAAGTCTCTCAAAAAAGCATTCCTCCCTCAGCAAAATGTTTAACGCTTTGACACAAAGCAACATAAAACAAAAGCATCTTAAGCACCTTCAAATAGATATATGGCAACTGTTGATATTCACAAGTCCTGGGTAACCCTCCCAGATTAATTTTGTGAATGCCCCCAAAACTCATGTGTCTTTATACATGTATCATGTGAATATAGTTTTTTCACCTAAATGTAACTTTCAACATTCGAGTATTTCAGAAAAGGGGAAAATATCTATTTTCAGGCATTCTCAAAGTTCATCTGGGATTAACAGCGTTCAGTGTTCACTGTAACAGCCACAAACGCTTTCACATATACAGTTTACGATAATGTATGCAGTATTACCTGAGAAAGTTGAAGAGATGAGCCATTTAGCTGTATCCCGGACCTGAAGCCGCACCCCATCTCTTGAAAAGCTCCATCCCTTTCCTAGCCTGACTTGTCATCTCTCTTTCAAACCTCTCCATCTGCTCCCTTACCCAGAACCTCTGTTAATAACCTAAATCTCCTTTGCCCCCCAGGCACCCCCCAAGTAACCAACTGTTGTTACTAAATTAGGTGGGAATATGAAGTCAGATCATAGGTGACTAATATGCGCCCTATAATTCTCTACTAGCCATGATCTAAATATGAAGCAACCGCATCATCTCGACCTTAAAGTGAGTGAGGGGCTGTATTTCAGAGCCATGGCCTTTTCTCCAAAGATAACCTACTAAGAACATATGTAGTTTGAAACCAGCAAGACTGACTTGAGTTATAAATATTTTTGTGTGATCCATTACTCCTCTACCTACTCAATGTCATTGTCTGCTTTTTCGTGTGTGGAAATTTACGGCAGGTGGCTTCTTTCTTTACAATCTAAACACATGCCAAAAAGAGCATTTTTTAAAAAATCACTGTAAATGTTTAAAAAAGGAAAATAAATGATTGATGAGAGTGAGTGTGGTGTAGCGGTTAGAGCTAAGGACAGACATGAGTCGAAATCCCCAGAGTCAGAAGGCTCTCTCTGAGTTTAGACAAGTTGCAATCACTCAGCCCAACCTACCTTCCAGGGTTGTTGCTGTGATGATGGAGGGGAGGAAGAACCCTATATGGCTCCCTGAATTCCTTGAAGGAAGGTGGGATAAAGAAAATAGATAAATAAATAAATTCTGATTATATGCTTATTTACATTCATTCATAATTCTTGAAACTATTACAGGATGATGATGATGCTTGGCTTCTCCTGCTGTTACTCCTCAATATCTGGTATTCAGTGGCCTACTGCCTCTGTACCTGGATGTTGCATACAGTCATCACTAGTATCATCCATGAATTTGTCTAGCCCTTTTTAAAAGCTCTGTTAAGCCTGTGCCAGAACCACAGCATGTGGCAGCCAATACCATAAATCATCCCCCAGATGCTGGATTCCAACTCCTATCAACCCCAGCAGCATGATCAATGGTCAGGGATTATGGGAGTTGCAGTCCAAAAACACCTGGAGGGCCACAGGTTCCCCATCCCTGCCAAAAATTATAGGCTGTGTGAAAAAAAATTAACAGCAGCATAAGAGATAGAAAACACCCCCTTTGGACTGGTCAACAGAGCCTGTGGGCTTCCTACTCTTATACAACAAAGCTATGGCATGCTTATTTATTATGGTTATCTCCTACCTTTCCTCCAAGGAGCTTAGGGCCACTCACAGTACTTCCCCCCACTTTCTATCCTCGTAACAACAACCCTGTCAGGTAGATCAGGCTGGGAGATAAAGAGTGATTGGCCCAAAGACTTCATAGCTGAATGGAGATTTGATTCTGTGTCTTCCTGGTCCTTGTCTGACACTCTAACCACTAACCAGAGTAGCATCGGACTCAGATGACTCCTTGAGATTCTCCATTGCAAAAGACTGTGGTACATCTGACTTCAGTCATAATATATAAACAAGCTCTTGAGTAGTTACACACACAACCCAACATGACAAATACGTTCTTTGCATCATTCTCCCCCCAAAAAATGGTTTTGGAGTTATTATGGAGTTATTTGCTGTACTGTTTTATTCTCACTTACCACAATGTTGCCGTGTGGGATATGTGCACAAATAATACTTTAATTGAATTGGCCCTCAAGATGAAAAGGCAAGGTATAAATCTTATATAGAATATGAATCTCAGAGCTGTTTATTCAGCAATTCCCAGCTGCTATGAAGAATACACATTGGTATAAAGAAACATGATGGGCTGGTTAGAAGTAACACTAACCTTTGTAGTTTACAAAATTGTCCTATACAAGTCCCACTGAATTCCAATGAATTCAATGGGACTTACTCCCAAGTAAATGGATATAGGATTGCAAACTATAATTTGACTTCCAGACAAACCATGGCTTTCTACGGTTTTCCTGTTCTCTTGCTTTTCCTGACAATTCCCAGAGCTTACCCAAATAGGAACACTGGCAACTGTCAGACCATTGGTCAATCTAGCTTAGCACTGTCTGCTCTGACTGGCAGCAGCTCTCCAGGGTTTCAGGCAGGAGCTTTTCTCAGCCCACTCTAGAGACACCAGGGACTTTCTGGATGCAAGGCAGATGCTCTACCACTGAGCTACAGTCTTTTTCCTCTAAAGGGGGCAGCACAATATCCCAAAGCATGATCCCAAAGCGTGGAAACACTAAGCCATAGTTTGCCCAAAGGGTGGGCTTCAACCATGGTTTCACCTTCTAATCTGATGACTGTATTTGCATATAATGCTGAGCCATGATTAATGGTTTGTTGAAGCAAAAACATGTTTCTCCAAAGCTTGGTTTGTTTCATAGCTACTCCTGCCTCGTGCCTTTGTCACTTAGGGATCTTCTGGTATGAGGGTGCTGAACAAGCCATGGCTAACCAAGGCTGTTTGCTTAAGACAAAATGCTAAGCTATGGTTAATATATACCACAGTTCGTAAGCCAGCAACAAACCATGGCTTCACACAATGGTCAGCTGCCAGAAAACAAATCATGGTTAGTCTGCTGGGCTGGGTTCAAAGATTCAAACAAGCCACACTTTGGCTAAAAAAACCATGGCTTAGGGTTATGTGTGAGCAAGGCCATTGTGACCACATCACACTGTGTACTGTTTTGGTCACCTCATATCTTAAACGTACAGAAGCAGAAAACCAAAATGATCACAGAGCAGGAGATCCTTCTGTGTAATGAAAGGACAAAGAATTAGAGCATTTTTCATTTAGAAAAAGATTAGTAAGAGGAGACATGATAGGGGTCTGTAAAATTAAGAATGGTATGAGAAAGGGGAAGAGTGGAACTCTCTCTCTCTTGTAATATTAGAATGCATGGTCACACAGTGAAAGTACCAACTACGAACAGGTTGAGATAAACAAAAGCACATTCTTCTTCACATAAATCATAATTAATTTATGGAATTAATTGTCACCTTCTAGTGGTGATGGCCAGTAGCTTTAAAAAAAAGGAAAAGACAAGGTAATTAAGGACAAGTTTGTCAACATCTATTAGCCATGATAGCTAAATGTTTTAACTGATTTTAATCTTGTATTTTTATATTGTATTATAATTTACCATTTATATTATATTGTAACATGCTCTGGGTAAGAAATCCCGTAAATAATAAGTAATGTTAATATGTGGAATCTCTCTGTAGAGCTTGGGTGTTTTTGGACTCTAAAACTCCCATTATGGATAGCACGCCCAGTGGTCAAGGATAATGGGAGTTGTAGTGCAGAGATCAGTACGTTTCCCATATCAGATGTACAAAGACAGTAAGGGTGGTATTCAATGCCAGTCCAACTCAGAGTAGACCTATTGCAGTTAATAGACACAACTAACTTACTCATTTGTATCCAATATCACAAATATTTTGTATAAAATGTATTAAAAGGGAAGATTCTAAGGGGACTGTTAAAAGCCAGGGGTTGTTTGTTTGTTATTATTTATTTACTTGGATTTTTAACCTGTCTTTCCCTTCATCATGGAACCCACTGCAACATACATGAAATGGTTATTCTACATATATCCCACCTAGTAGTAGCATATGTAGTTCAATCCTTTCCCATTTTATCCTCACAACAACCCTGTGAGGCAGGTTAGGCTGAGACAGAGTGACTGGCCCAAAGTCAACCAGTGAGTTTCATGGCTGAGTGGGGATTTGAACCCTTGCCTTTCAGGCACCTGGCCAACACTCTAACCACGACATCACTCTAGCTCCAATGAAGTCTCTCATCCAGGGACTGATCAGACCCAGACCTGCTTAGCCTCATGTGCGTTCATATCCTGTTGTTTTTTTAACAAAGGTATAAAATAAATGTTAAGAAGGCATTTTTAAGTTTAAAAAAGAAATTCTGATTGTTCACGCAGTCCCCTGTCCTTCATGAGCAATCCTAACTACCACTTCCTTCTCCTCTCAGAATCCAAAGTGCAAGGGAAAGGGTCGCTGTCCCTTTAAGGATTCCATACTCCAATGAACATTCCAGGCTTTCTCCGTCCCTCCCTAATACGTCATCGGCATTCCGGGAAGAGGGTGGTGTTAGCCCCTCACCGTCCTTGACAAGGAGCGGAGCGGGGGGGCGACTCGAAACAAAGAACAATGTTGTGGAACCAGAGATAAAGGGAGTTTGAAGCTTCGTCGCAACGCAGTCGGTTCGGCCGAGTATTTTCTATTCGGGCGGTAGGAAAAGCGATAATCTCCGTCGCTCATCCGCATTCCTCCCATTTTCGGCTCAAAGTAGGCACGTTCGCCGCTGGGTGATGACTTATAAAGGGGGCGGGGCCACAAACTCCTTGTTTCCTTCTTTCCAGCTGTGACTCATCGTTGACCAGGGAAACCTGCGCATGCGCAGTAGCATTGTTTATTTATAGGCCGCTAAAGGAGGGTGAGTGATGTCATGCAGGCGGCAGTTGGGCAGTGACCGAGATTTGGGACTTTGCGCGCAGCCTCGCCCCGCTTGTTGCCTAGCGCCCTACCGGTGTTTATTGAGCAGAGGACCTATAGGTTACCTGGTAACCACGTTAGGCTGCATAGGGCGGATAGGGATTAAAATGGGGGGGGAGTCCCTTAAGCAAAGGGGGCTTTTGCCTTAGGCAGCTCATGCTTTTGGCTAAATCTTCTGCCTGCTAATTCTAGATGAGTCGGGGGGGGGGGAAACAGATGCTGAAAACCTTTGCGCCAAAAGCTTTCTGCTCATGCTCAGAGGCAGTTTATCATTAGTTTTATTTGAAGTATTTTTTCAGCTCATCAAGGGTCCCAGACTAGCTTATAAATAACAATCGGACATAACCATATATATTGCAATACACATAACTATATGTTCTGCATAAGAACTTACATTTTATTTTTAGAAAAGACAATAATGCTGGGAAAAACAGAAGGGAGTAGAAAAAGAGGAAGGCCAAACAAGAGATGGATTGATTCCATAAAGGAAGCCACAGACCTGAACTTATAAGATCTGAACAGGGTGGTTCGTGACAGATGTTCTTGGAGGTCGCTGATTCATAGGGTCGCCATAAGTCGTAATCAACTTGAAGGCACATAACAACAACAACAGCAAAGGGGGACATAAGAAGAGCCTGCTGGATCATGCCATTGGCCCATCTAGGTCAGCATCCTATTGTGGCCAACCTGGTGCTCATGGGAAGCCTGCAAGCAGGACCTGAGTGCAAGAGCACTTTACCTGCCTGCGATTTCTAGAAACTGGTATACAGAAGCATACTGCCTCATACCATTGAGGGCGTTCAAAGGTTTTGGTTAGGATGAGGTACTGAGATGTACTTTTTCAGCTTGTTCAAGTTAATTTTTTTCTTGCCTCAAATGCAGTGGCTTACTTAGTTAATTAAATATGTGTGTGTGTGTGTACGTGGTTTAATATGTTTACTATGTTACTTAGAAATAATAATTATGAATGAATCCTGATATTATGTTAGTATTATTTGTAATGGTTGTTTATATGTGATTAAAAACTAATATAACAATAATTTAAAAATCCTGTGACTGTTTTGCCTTGCATTAACCTCTGGCAATGTTCACTATAGGTGGAGCAATAATGTTACATGATCCTCACCACGCAATAAAAGTTGATGTTGGGTTTGGTTGTACCACATGTTGAATGTTTGAGATGGAATCTTGGCACAGTATGATTAAATGTTATTTGTTTGCTAGAAGATAGATAATGTTACCTTGTATATCAGTGTACATCAGTGAAAGAAACTAGCCAAGAGATGGACCTGTAGGAAATTAGAAAAGGAAGCTGAGGAACTTGGGAAGGGATCAAAGGAAGCACTCTAGCTAAGAAAGAAGAATCTAGGTGCTTGATAAGACAGCAGGCCAGGGGAAAGAGCAGTTGCCTTAGGAAAAGAGGAGTGGAAGAAAGACTGGCCACAGGAAAGGGCCAGATCTGATTAGAGTTAATCTTGGTTCTTTACCTATATCTCATTCTGAAGAGCAGCTATAAAATAGTAAGTGGCCTATGGCTCACATAGATGTGGGAAATTCAAGAGAGAAAGGGAACTATTCATAAATACTGAAGCCATGGACTATATAAATAAACGAATTTAATTTGTCTGTATTATTTTTCACTGTCAACTTCCCAGTGTTCTGTTCAGAGTCAGCTCTCAAGCATTTTCTGCATAGTTAGATTCCATTGGCTCCCATCACACAGCCTTCGTGGTGAACCTTGCTGCTTATTTCACCAGGAAGTGTTGTTCATGTACTTGGTGTATCACCTCTAGTGACTTGAGACAATAGAGTCTGGGTAGCTTTGGAACACCTGGAAGGAAGGAATAGGACATGTAACGTGGAATGTGTATGTTAAGTGCTTGGGACAGTGCAGGTACATCTGTGTAAAAGAAAGGGGGTTCCTGTGAGTCTCTGTTTCTGTGCGATTGGGCTGCACTGTTAATGTCTTGGTGGTAGAGCTAGTTAAATTCTAGTTACACAGTCTATTGTGTAAAGCAAGTGTGGGGAACAGAACTACAATTCCCATAATCCCTGGCCATAGGCCATGCTTGCAAGGGCTGATGAGAGTTTTAAGTCCAACATCTGGAGAGCCAAAGATTCCTCACTCTGGTGTAAAGCATGCAATTCCAATTTTTTACCTTCATTCCAGGATGAACTCTAAATGTAACAAATTAAGAGTATTTAGAATTTTAAAAAAATAGAAGCAGAAGGGGGGGAAACTTGGTACTGCCATTTTTTCCAATTTCCTTTCTCTGGAAGTTGTTAGTTTTAATATATTGAGCTCTGTAAGTCTTTGTTGGGGCCATGTCTTTAAATAATATTAACAGCGGAGGAACTGAATTAAAAACTACATCAAAACAGCAAGGCAGCTTGGTCAAGGGCTGTTTGTTTTGCTTCTGATGCAACTTGGGGGGGGGGGTTATTTACCACTAAGAAAATCTGATACTAAAAAGCAAGCACACCCCTCATAATTTGGTTATATTTATCTAAACAAATGATACAAGACATTTTTTCTGTGTTACGGAATGAAGTTAATTGTTTTTTATATCCCTTCTCAATAAGTACACGCATTCATGGTCAAGAACTTGCAGAACATAAGTTTGCTTCTTTCAGGCTTGTATGCTGTCTTACTGATGCTGCTGTTTCATATAGAATTTTTCACTCACGGTGCCAAAATATTCTTCTGTAGATCATATCCATCAAATGCACTTGGTTCAGCATACATTCCAAAGGGCCAGAGGCTGTCCAGTTGTCATCATACTTCTTCCCTCTTTTTACAAAAGCCTTAAGGTATTGACAAATATAAAAAATAAGTATATAAGACATTAATAGCTCAATCTGAAGTGCCTTACGCTAAGGTCATCGGATGAAATCCAGTGCTTAGCTCCTGCTTACTCAATGGCTTTTGATCCAATGGAAGTGATTCACATGGATTCTCATTTGAGTTCCTGCCATGCCACCTGCTATGCAGTTCTGAAGGATACCCCAACTCCTCTGGAACAGGTTTGGGTGTAGGGGTGATCTTCAGCAGAACAGAGGAATCAGAGAAAACTGGCTTCTGTCTTACATTAGTGGATGGCTCTGTTAGATCAAAAACTTCTGCAAGTGGGACAGTAGCACTGGATTTCACCCGACAAAAGTTGCTTTATATCTGACTGTTGGTCCATCTAGCCACAGAATCAAGGCTGCAGTCCTAAACATAACATCCTAGGGAGTAAGTGCCATTGGACATAATTGGACTTAATTCTGAGTAAAAAATAGAAGTGTGCTGCCAGTGCTTCCAAATCGTGGATGAATCCCCTATAAAAAAGTGTTGCATTTAGGTCACAGGCTGCCATACTGCCAAGCCCCTATGATAGTATGCATCAATCCCTATTGAGTAACACCATCAGTTAAACCTTGAGAGCAATTACATCCATTCTTTCCTGTTGGCAAGAGCTGTAGTAGGTTTGGTCTTTCCTTAACAAAAAATGATATGGTATGTCTTTTTCAGTTCCTTTATGTGCCACTGAAAGAGGACAAGAGAAAACTTTTTTCCACATGTAGTATTCTTGGATTGCCTAGTCCTACGAGCTGTTATGTTGATATAATTGCCTCTTTCCTGTTCTTGGTGACAAATAGAATGAACATTTGGATTACCCGTGATTCTTCTAATTTTAGTCTTATTTCTCAATTCTGTGACAAACGATAAGATCTCTGGGAGTTTTCAGGTGAGCCTTTCATTTCTTAGTTTCCAGGATCGGAAGGCTGGAGTTCCACATGCACAAATTATCAGGAGCTAAAGTTGAACATTAACTTGACTCTTGCAGGCCAGCTTTTTCACTCCAGACAAAATGTGAGGCTGCTGAAATCCACACATAATGTTTTCATTCCAGTAGCTCTTCATGTGATATAAGGTGACGGACAGCACAACAGTGGCTGAAACCAAACTGTGATCACTATAGAAATCTTGGGGTCATTAGCTTCATACATATATTTTATATATTGTGGTGCCTTCACAAAATCAGCTGTATACCAACTATATATTTTGGAGTCCTGTAGCTGAATATACTACATGTAAACCAATAAGCAGAGGATATAGTTGTGATGAGTAGTGTGAATTCTTCATTTTCCTGTGGGTTAACCCCCCCTTAAGCATTTCTTGTTATGTAGGAAACTAGAGAGAGCCAGTGTGGAGTAGTGGTTAAGGTGTTGGACTACGACCTGGGAGACCAGTGTTCAAATCCCCACACAGCCATGAAACTCACTGGGTGACTTTGGGCCAGTCACTGCCTCTCAGCCTCAGAGGAAGGCAATGGTAAACCCCCTCTGAATACCGCTTACCATGAAAACCCTATCCATAGGGTCACCATAAGTTGGAATCGACTTGAAGGCAGGCCATTTCCATTTCAGGAAAGTAGTTTTATGATAACATTGTGGGGAGAGGAGAAACACAACTATAACATCAAGTGAACTATGGAACAAGCTGCCTAGGAGGTTTGTGGAATATATTTCAGACCTCTTTAGTAGTAACCTCAATCCAGAATTATTTGTGTTGGAGGTTCCAAACCCCAAGACCAGTTAAAAGTAAAGTCAAAGGGAAGAGCACCCTGCAGACCTTATACAGCATAGTATATTGTCGGACTCTGAATCTGGGATTGGCAGTTCCTGCTTCTCAAGTAAGCTAGTTCCCCTAGAATTCCCCATTGAAAAAAGCAAAGCCTTTCAGTGGTACTGCAGCGCATGACTTGTACGCATTTCACATGCTTTGTGAATCAGTTTTGAGCCTACTTTATGTTATTGGCATACACACAGGAAAGATGAGGATAGTTTTAAATGTGACTGTCCCCAGTTTTAAATTTTACTCATCATGCAGGAAGGTGGATTCACGATCACATTTCAATCTTTCTGCATTTATACATCGCCTGTAAACTGGTGTATTCTATCATTTGGTATTGCTTTGTTTAACCTGCCTCCATATGTCTACAATGTTTTTAGAGTATTTTTTTTATATGTCCTATTTTGTTTATGACTGTATACCACTCTGGCATCTACAGAATCCATATTATAGATGAAAAGTGGTTTTAAAATATTTTAAATACACACTTTTTCACACTTGAACCTCTCCTCCCTGTACAGAAATGTTTCTTTGGCTGCTCTTGAGACCTGGCATCCTTACCTATTGCCTCCTCTTTGCACAACTGTGGACATCAGCAGCATTGCTGTTTCTTCACTAACCGGTGAAGGTGAAAGTGAAAGTCGTGAAAGTGATAAGGTGGCAGAAGTCTTGTCAATTTCACCAGCATGCATCTTTTTTAAAAACTTGAAAGGGACATACCTGTATTAGCACTGAAGCTCAGAATACTTCTAAAGTTTTTTTTAAAAAAAACACTGCTGAAATTGATAAGGTAGACCTCTAATCTTTTCAGTTTCACTAGAGTCTAAAGAGGGAAGGTAGAGGAAAATGTAACTGGTGAAACTGATATGTTTTTTCCCCAAAGGAAATGGAGGGACAGGCAATTAATGCAGAAAGGCATTAATGTAACCAACCAAGTCATGATGGGAGTGTATCCAAGTACACTCACAGGGCAGTACAGGCAAACATCAAAGGTAGGCAGGTTTGGGCAAACATCCAGGAGAGCTTGGGCATGACTTCCGCAGTAGTTGGAGCTGCGTTGCTAAAGATGGGAAAACATTACTATTTAAAGGTGGTAATAGGCACTAACCAAAGTGGGGAAAGATTCTCTAGTGATCATTGAAGTACTTGAAAATGCACATGTGGTTTCAGTTTAAGCCTGAGTACTGCCTCTTTAACTCATTACAACTTCACCTAAGGGCCAGGCTACAACTATTATCCAACAGGGAATATAAGAGTTCCATTGAGCTTTGATTTTGCCAGAGGAGTCTTTGGAGTTCTCTCAAATTTTGCAGAACTTTACACTATCCTGCATATATTGGCTTCCTGCTCATTTCCTGCATCCAGTTACCTGCTGACAATCATCCTACGCTCTAGGCTGCTTCCTTTGAGCATTATGTACCCTCATGTGGCATTGCAGCCAGCCAGAAAAGAGCAAGCTTTAATTTGGTGGCCATTTAAGTGATTAACAGTGCAATCTTAAAAGTATCTAATCAAAAGTAAACCCCATTTACTTCAAAGGGGCTTTCTCCCATGTGTATAGGATTGCAGTCTATATTTGCATAAGCCATAACACAAACACATCAGCCGATGGCCATGTAACCTTGCAGGCAATGCTATAAAGCAGGGATGGGGAACATGTAGCCTTTCAGATATTGTTGGGCCACAACTCTTATCATCCCTAATCATTGCACATACTGATGGGCTGGTGGGAGTTGAAGTCCAATATTGGGAGATCTAGAGGTTTCCCACTTCTGCTAGTAAATGACTGTATATGCACCAGTGCTCCCTGTTGTGTTACTTTTAGTTTCCCTCACTTTTATGTAGTACTAATCTTGGTGCATTTCCTTTGCAGTCCATGCTTCCCTCTCAAAGGACTTGAATTATTTATTTTTAACTATAGGGCTCTGCTCCTGCGTGCTTTGTGCACCCACCCCAGCACATAACCTCAGGAACAGGAACGCCAGATATCCCCCACCCCCTCACCACCACCCCAGGTCCCCAGGTGTTGGCACGTGGCAGCTGCCACCGCCTCACACAAGCCATTTGCAGATGTAGTGAGGAATGATGAATGGATGAGTAGATCTATCTCCTACAACAACTAACAATTTAATTTTGTTTTTTAAAGGGAGGAATAGGCCCTAATAATGGAGATCTTGGACAACGGGCAAGGCTAGGGGATGTGCTGAGATTTTTATCCAGATTAACTGTGGGAAGGTTTGCATATTTTTAATATATAATCTCTCATGCACTGGGAAGTTCACTAACTAGGGACATAACACTGGATGTGGTGTGTGCAGTGAACCTTCTCATGCTGTCCTTGGTATAAGAATTTGTAAAAATCCACCCATTTGGACAGGGCCTTTGGACCAGATATGAATGGACTGGCTAAAGGTGGACCCAGGCAAGAACAAGCCAGGGATTCCTAATGGGCCCTAGACTTCGAGAGATTGGGATGAGTTTGGCTTCTCCTGGTCATTCAGGTTCACAGTCCTGAGGTTCGGCTGGATCTATTGCTACACTCAAATCTTTAGACTGGGAATGGAGATCTCTGGATGTTGCTGGATTCCAGTTCCAATCTGTAACAGCCAACATGGCCAAAGGTCAGGGATGATGGGAATTGTAGTCCAACAACATCTGGAGGGCCACAGGTTCCCCCTTCCTGCTTATTGAGGAAGTGGCTATCAGTCTTTCCATCAACTCCATCTATTTAGAAGAATGCAAATCATTTAAAAAGGTTTTATTGGTGTGTGGAAATGCAGACCACGAATATTTTTAGGGAAACATTTTGTGCACTGCAGTAACATGCTAAGGTTCATGGGAAAGTTTCCAGTTTCCTTCTGCTGTCACCTATACCCCTTGAAAAAACCCTGTGGAGGATCTCTATAGCATGGTGTCTGTGCATCTTCCCACATTGTTCAGGAGGGTCCCCTAATCCTCCATGAAGGCATGGGAGGGATGAGATGAGTAAATGGGAACTTTCCATTAACAACTTCTGTCAACCTACATTAAAATCCAATGCTATGACTTGAATTTTAAGTTAATCTGACGTGTGCATATGGCATTTCATCCATAAGGTTACCCCCTGTGAAACATTAAATAAAAACACCCACAGTTGCTCATTTTTGCCACCATTACTCAACTGCCAACAAACCTTCTGTCTTTAATTTCCCCCTCTGAAGAAACATTCTTATCTATATTACAGAAAAGAACAAAGACTGTATTATATCTCAAAATGATTGGTAGAAATAATGTTTTCCACACTTAGAACTTTCCCTCCAATCATGACCACAAATCTATGTGACCCGTATTATAAGAGAGATGCTTAGGTCATCAAATGGTGTGTCTTTTGAGCATGACTCTTAATATGTTGACTACTGCCGATTCCTGCTTCTGGTAGGTAGGGGAACACAAAGAGCAGTGTGTGACATAGTGAAAAGGAGCAGTGACTCAGCATTTGTCCGAAAGTGACATTCAATTATTTTTGTTCTGCTTCCTCTTGGTTATCAACAACCCAAGCTATAATTAATGAGCATTAACATTGAACCCTTTCTGGGAACTTACTAAAAATAGTGAGTCATAGAAAATACTCTCTTTTCTCAGTAAATTACATACATCATATGAATGCAATATTTTTGTCTGCTCAGCCTAGGAATACGCATGCCAAATAAATATGGAGCAAGCATCCAGGATTTATGCTTTGCAAAATATGAAGTGGCTTCTTGGGGAGATACCAAGAATTGCTAGAGAAGGTGTTTCTCCCCAAACCAATGTTGTGTAGGGGTTAATTGGAGAAGATGAAATGGACCATTTGGTCTTGAATTAATTGTTATAGTATTGATTGATGACCAAAGGGGTAAACTAATTTTGAAACCAAACACTGGCTTTCCTCTTCAACAGAGAGAGCTGCCGGCTTCCGGGAAGGGTGACTTAGCCTGTGCCTGCTTTTGAGACGGGCTCCTGCCTCAAAAGAAGCTTATTCAGATATATCAGTCAGTTTTTTCTTTTTTCTTTGACTGATTAAACTTCTCCCGGGTAGGGAGAAACGAAGAGATTAACCTCAAAGCCTATTTTTGTTGGGACGACCAGATCTCATTAATTTATGGGACGAGGTCCAGCCGACGAAAGTGGGACGGATTTTTAACAGCAAGCTCTATCTGATAAAGCGAACGTTCACCTTATCTTCTAAGAGAGAACGCATTAACAGGCAAGCACCCTTCTTTCTATATTTTTCTTTTACTTGACTTAAATTGTTGCTGTTTAAAAGAGATTTGCCAGATTGATCAGTTTTTGACATCTCACTGGGGAGCCATAACTTCTCTCTGCTACGCACTAATTAATAGCTTATCTCTGTTTTTGTTGCAAAAAGCTGTCCTGGATTTGCATTCTAAAGATATACACAGAAGAGGGATTTCTATTCCAGATTTTTATTTTGAAAAATATTATATTGTTTTGAGACTACTCTCTTTTTGGTCTATTTTATTTTGACGAATCTGTTTCTTGACGATTGCCATTAATTGTTTCGATCCTGGGAACTGCATTTTGTTTACTTAACTATTGGAGAGATAAGGCTGTCTGCTCTGTTTATACTGTGATGTCACCAAGTTTGGAGTATTAACCCAATTGTTGCTGAAATAAGAAGTGGTTTTCCTATATTTTTCTTTTAAAATGGCAATTAAGAAAGTGGCTGAAAATCTGGAAATAACTATGTTTCAGAAAATAATGGATGAGATTGAGATAATGAAAATTGAATTGAGTAAAATGAAGCAGGAGATTAAAGATATAAGGGTCCCTGTGAGAGAGGTGACCCTGGAAGGGGTCCCTGTGAGAGAGGAGACCCCGGAGATTGGAACAGGGGTCCCTGTGAGAGAGGCGACCCTGGAGACTGGAATAGGGGTCCCTGTGAGAGAGGAGATCCCGGAGATTGGAACCAACGTGGAACAGGAACAAGATTTGGAGTCTATGGACTTTAGAAATAAAATCTATTGTTTGGAACTCAATGTTATCTCTGAAGAAATGAATGAAGATTCTAGAGATAAAGTTATCAATGGCATGGATAATCTTCTGGACTGGAATGATGTGATGGAGCCCAATATAGAGAAAATCTATGGAATTATCTGCAGCCATGTGACAATGGAAAAACTTTTAAGAGATGACCCAGTGTATTTTGAAAAAAAGAACAGAGATATGATTTTACAGCAGTATTTCAGCAACCTATTCAGAATGGATGGCAAGAAAATATTTGGGATAGAGGTAATCCCCATCAGACTCTTACTATATGACTATGGCTTTGACAGCAAGATTATTATGGAATACTGATAATGGAAGATTGGATATTGAAATTACTGGACTTAACAAGACTACTGAAGATGGAAGATGGAAAATGGAACTAATAGAGATAATAGAACAATGGCTACTGAAATTATTGAACCTAACAGATTCTGATGTGATGGATTAATTGAAATGTTTATTTTGACTATGGTTATGACAATAAGATTATCATAATTAGTAATGAGATGGATTAATCGATATGCTTATCTGGAAAAAAAAATTGATAGATATATTTCTTAAAGAATTGAAACCTCTCTTTGACTTTTTGTGGAAAGAATAAAGTAATGTTTATGAGATTTGATGATTAAGTAAGATAACTACTGGAGGAAAGTGATTTTATAATATGACTTAAGAGACAGGATTGTTATATATTATAGACTTATAACTGATTTGATCTTTGACAAATGGGAAGTCAATATTTTACTCTTTATTTTTTATTTTTGTTTTTTTTTTTCTTTTTTTCTTTTTGTTTAACTATTTTTGATTTTGTTTTTTGTCTTTGAATGTTTTATGATTTTGTCTTGTATGTTTTATGAAAATCTGAATAAAAATTATTGAAAAAAAAAAAAAAACAGAGAGAGCTGCCATCTTTGAATTAAAAGACCTTAAGCACTGCTGTGGAAAAACCTAGACACTATAGAGCAGGTGTGGAGAACCTTTGTTCCTCCAGGTGTTGCTGAATTACAACTCCCATCATTCCTGGCCACTGGCCCTGTTTGCTGGGGCTGATGGGAGTTCTAGTTCAGCAACATCTGGAGGGACAAAGATCACCAAGACCTGCTTTACAGAGAGACTGCAAGTCAGAATACACAGCACTGAGCTAGAGGACCAATGGCCTGACTCAATATAGGGCAGCTTTATATGTACTTAGATGTGGTTTGGAAGATGCCATTAATTCGCTACATATTAGCAATGGCAGCAGAAATCTGCCACGCTGAATATTTTATATAGTTCTGCTATCGAAATTTAGTTGTTGTTTTTAATTAAGAACATAATAATCCAAAGACCTAAGTAGGCCAGATTCTGTTGACAGTGGCCTGGCATGCTGCCTCTGATATTGGAAGTAATATAGCCATGATTTCCTTTTGTTTGATTTCACCTTTTAGGTATTTATTTTGCTCCAATGTGCATCACTTTACACTTGCTTACCCTGAAACAATTATGTGAAACAATAAACTGAGCAACGCCACCTTTGCACGCTTGAGTGACTAAAAATAATTCATTTGACAATGGATTAAAAAAAAACAGGAATTGCCATCTATTCACACAGTATATTTGATGTTTTTAATTACATCCCGGGTATGCTGATCACTAGTATGAATAATGCTCACTGAGCATGTAATAAAAGCAACATTTAATTGTGATGGATTAATTAAAAATGTACAGTAGTTTTAAAATGTTTTATGGTTCAATTTTCAGGGGTATAGTCAAATTTTTACATTCTCAATTTTTACATTCACCACACTGTCCACCTGTTTCCATATTGTATCCTTTGTGCAGCCTTACAAGAGAAATAAATGCCAAAGTAGAACTTTTTTTAAGTATTTATGTGACTTTTAGCATTGTCAGCTTGTTTTTTAAAATATTGTGTAATATGTAAATGAAAGGTGTAATATTAAATTGCAACATATATCATTATTACAACTTGAACACATTTTTTTTCCTTCCAAATGAAACTGTAAACAAGTATTTGACCTTGATAAAATTTGACGTGGCCTCCTGGTGTTCACATAAATGTACCTCTGGCTGCCAAGCTGACTGTCCCTTTTCTAGCCAAGGTAAATAAAAGCTGGTTTTTAAGGATTTTTTTCTTTACAACTTCCTTTATGTTTTATGATTACCAAAGGGGGAGGGATGCATTTATGACATACTAGACTGTCTGAAGTTCCTTGAGTTGAGATTTCACAAGTTCTGTCCAGATGTGACTTGCGTTTTCATGAAGTATATGGTCATCATCCCAAGAAAATCTCTGAATTGGTAAAAGCAAATATAATTTATTTTATTTATTATTTTATTTATACCCCGCCCTTCCTTCCAGCAGGAGCCCAGGGCGGCAAACAGAAACACTAAAAATGCTTTAAAACATCATAAAAAGACCTTAAAATACATTAAAACAAAACAATGTTAAAAACATTAAAAAAAACTTTAAAAACATCTTTTTTAAAAAAGGGTTAAAGATATTAAAAGACATATTAAAAGCAATTCTAACACAGACGCAGACTAGGATAGGTCTCAACTTAAAAGGCTTGTTGGAAGAGGAAAGTTTAATGAACAATCCGTTTCCAACCAATGACGCAAATGGCATGACATACTCCATATAACAACCCTGCGTTTGCTAATCATTGAGTTTCTTTCCTTGGTTTTATTTTGTTTGTTTGTTTAGACTATTTCTATACCACTTAATATATAAAAATATCTCTAAGCGGTGTACAAAAAAATCCCACAAGTAGTATTATAAAAAGTACACAATAAAACCACAATACAAATAACTCATACTTAATACAAATTATTAACAAGTAAATATACAAACACAGCAAATTCCATCACACTTCCCTACTTATCCCCTGCCCCGCTCTTTTCCAACAACTTGGAAGAGAGTCCTGTCGTAAGCCATGGTGCATTCATATAACATAGCTTATGTTATATTATAAACTGTTGCAGTGACACTTTTTATATGCTGCTTTCCCAACAAAGTAGCTCCCAAAGGGATTTACTGTCAGATTAATATAAACATACAGCAATAAAATCAGTAAACAATCCAGCTACAAATGGGGGGGAGGGACAGAAATAAAATAATAAGAAATAGATAAACTATTACAGGCCTGCATGAGTTATGCTCTGCCAAGCTGAACACAGCTGATCAGCTCATGTAGGGCCAGCTTCAGTCTTCTGGGGGTCCTCAGTCACAGGGTATCAGTGCGGCCCTTGCCCCCTCCCTTTCTTCCTCAAACTGCACCCTTCCTCCTTCTTGGCCCCATCCCTTTAAAGTAAAACAAATCTTAAACAATATGGCAACCCCCCCCGACAAAGGAAATAATACAAACGTTTGAATTTCACTGGTTGCCCTTTAAAAATAAAATAAAATCATGAACAGTATAAATTAGGGTGTAATCCAAATCCCAGCCAGGCAGCAGTGAGGCATGATGAAGCAGCAGAGCCACTGCTGTATGCAGAACCCTGTTGATCACACCAGCTGGAGCAGAAGGTGGGGAGTGGCTGGGAAGACACCTTTCCCATGAAGCCTTTGGCTTGACATCTTCACTCTCAACTGAACTCGCTCCCTAGGCTCCTGCTGGGAGGAAGGGCAGGATATAAATCAAATAATAAATAAAATAAAATAAAATAATAAGTAAACATAACTGTGTTACATCAGGTCAGACTCTTTGTTCATCTGGCCCAATCAGATCTCTCCCAACATCGAGCTATTACTTGACGTAATCCAATTAGTCTCTTATGTGCTGAATCCAAGTTTGTATTCAGAAAAAGATTTAATAACGTTAGTTGTGACGTCAGTTGAAATGTCTGTTTTGTAATCTTACTAATTTCTGTCTGGACCTCTATCCAGAATTTTTTTAACCATTCTATATTCCCACCACATCTGCTTGTATGAACCTATTCCCCCACAATTTCTCCAGCATGTTGTGACAAGTATTTTCGTAATGTGAGCCAATCTTACAGATGTCAGGTACCAGCACTATGTTATCTTTAATGCAGTTTCTTTCAAAGAACTCACTACTGACAAGTAGGGGAATCTGTAAATCTTTGATATTTAAACATCTTGTGAAGCTCTTGAGTGTACTGAAATGTGTGGTGTCAAGTGTGCTGCATCATTGTGTTCAGCACTGCCTAAGTACCAGCAGCAAACTGTTGCTTCTGCTTCAAGGCAGCAAACTTCACCACCATTGGGATAATATATAAATCAGCCCTCCTCCATTGGCTTCAGTTGAAGTGGGGCTGCATGAATCCATTGGAAAAGATCTGTGTCACCTCTGTGTTTGGCACATAACTTGGTGAACAGCTGGTAGCAAATAAATGTGTAGCTCATCTTATGACAAAGTGGCTTACATGGCATTCTAACAAAAACAAAAATTCTAACAGTGCATTCCTTTTGCATGCTCCCTCTGACACAAAACATCTTTCTGATGCAACCTCCCTGTAACCCATCTTTCCCACCTATATTTCCAAACAAAATTCTTGCTTCTTTTATGTCATCCCACAGACATGGAATTTGTCCCCAAACCTATCCTCCTCCTCTTACAACTAGAATTGATTCACACAGTAAAGAAGGTGCCCATATAGACTGCTCTTTTTTTTCCGAGGGAGTTGGGGGAGTCAGGAGAATATTTTGGCATGATTGATGACAAGAGGTGACATTAAAAGCACCCCCTCCCCAAAGAATCGTGGGAACTGTAGTGAGTGCTGGGAATTGTAACTCTGTGAGAGGTAAACTATAGTTCCCAGGATTTGGGTGTGTGTGTGCTATAAATCAGGAGTTCCCAAGCTGTGATCTGCAGAGGTTTTATTCAGGTGGTCCATGGCATGTCCTCATTAATTATTCATATTCATATTCATATTATTATTGTTGTTGTTGTTGTTGTTGTTGTTGTTGTTGTTGTATTCTACCCTTCCTCCCAGAAGGAGCCCAGGGCGGCAAACAAACAACAAAACACTCAAACATCTATAAAACATCTTAAAAATGAAACATTTTAAAAACAAAATATCTTAAAAACAAAACATATTTTAATATATATATATATATATTTTAAAAATTAAAAACATCTTAACAATTCTAACACAGATGCAGACAGGATAATGATTTTTCTGCTGTTAAAGCAATTGTAATCGCTGTGCTAGATGCTGTACGGTTTTTAATTGTATTTTTGTTGCTTTTTATTTCTTATGTTACATTTTATTGTATTACAATGTGAATTCTATGGAATGCAAATCATAATATCAGATATAAGAAATAAAAGAAGCAATAAAAATACCATTAAAAATCATGCAGCATCCAGCACAGCACATTACAACTGCTACAGCAGACAGAAAAATAATGAAGTGGTCCACCAAATCCCCCAGCAATTTTCAAGTGCTCTGTGGGGGAAAACGGTTTGGGAATCACTGCCTTAAATGTATTGTGTACACAGCCTAAGGCAGAGAGCCTGGTTCCTCCATGAATCAGTATACATGATTTATTAACATTGTTCCAGTTGTATCCTAAAACAGCCCATCATAATACTTATTATTGTGATCTTAATAGATACCTTAGTACAGGGATGCAGAAGCAGTGTTGCTGGACTCCCATCTCCCATCATCCACCACCACTGGCCACGCTGGCTGGGGCTAATGGCAGCTGTAGTCCAACACATCTGGAGGGCACCAGGTTGGGGAAGGCTGCATTAATAGGCCTAAGGTATGCATGGTAATCTATTCAATACCTCTATTGTTTGTCTGTTTCCTAATGACCTTGCGTGGGCTGTATGCTGCCTGGGGATATAATATCTGATGTTTCAACCAAGGCAGGAAAAAAATTCCAGAAATGCAGGTTGGTAATTTGATCCTTGCTGGCTTCAGGACTCATTTACACCACTAGCCCATAAACAGGGTTTAACACCCTCTAGCTATTTGCTATGGAAAGATGAGAAGGCCCATTAGGCCTAACAGGCTGCATTTTATCTGGCTGGCTGCTGCAAGCGAGATTTGCTGTAATATTTCGACCTGGATTGGGAGAGATAACAAGGGTACTGTGTAAACTGAAAGTAGCACCATGTTATTCCTGCTTTCCTAAACAAAACCCAGTTTCCCCTTCTCACGCCACACACATACCAATGATTAGCTTATTAATAAAACTGTGGAAGTGAAGTCACTAGTTTCAGTGAAAACCTTTTGAAACACCTTTCTGTTCCATGGTGCCACAGTGCCGTGCTCTGCTGTGTATAATAAGGCTTTGATCAGCAAATGATGATGGCAATAGAAACTGAGGAGGGACAGAAAAAAGCACAGTAAAATGCAGAGGCTTTATAAGACAAGAACACTGGTGCTAATTGTTTAGGCACAGAAAGTGATAAAGCACTGCCCACAGGCGATAGTTTCATCAATATTTCAACCCTGAAATGCAGGGACCAACCTTTAGTGTGGCACACCCTGCCTTGTGGAACTCCCTGCCAGTAGAAGCTTGGCAGGAATCATTCCTGCCTACTTTAAGACATCTCCTGAAAACTGTTGTTATTCAGATAGACCTTTGAAACATGAATGAATTTTCCCAACCTCCCACTCACTTTTAAAAAAATGGGAATGGATTGCCTTCAAGTTGATCCTGACTTATGGCGACCCTATGAATAGGGTTTTCATGGTAAGCGGTATTCAGAGGGGGGTTACCATTGCCTCCCTCCGAGGCTAGTCCTCCCCAGCTGGCTAGGGCCTGCTCAGCTTGCCACAGCTGCACAAGCCAGTCCCTCCCTTGTCCGTAACTGTTTAAGTCGGGGCCTTATCCCAGTCTGAGTCTGTCTTGAAATTGCTTTTTAAGATGTTTTTTAAGTTGTTTTTTAAAGATGTTTTGTTTTAATAAGTTTTAAAGTCTTTTATTTTTAAGATGTTTTAAAGTGCTTTTCTTGTTTTTGTTTGCTGCCGTGGGCTCCTTCTGGCAGGAAGGGTGGGATATAAGTTTAATACATAAATAAATAATGTTCCCCAGCAACTGGTTTTCAGTGGCATATCGCCTCCCCTACGCCACCCAATAATGGAGGTAATACAAAGTCATCATGACTAGTAGCCATTGATAGTCTTACTCACCCCCACCCGCAATGAATTTGTCATCTTGGTCTGAAGACATTAGAAGGTGTCTCCATGTGGTGAAAAGCGCCATCTGGTAATTTCTGTAAATGAAGCTGCTGTTGAGGGCACAGGAGCACACTTGGCTGGTATTTTTCTAATCAGTTGGCAACCTTAACAAGCAGGGACAGATTTAGAGCTCTTGGAATCCTGGCCTCAAAGAACCCTTGCCACCACTTCTAGAGCATCTGCTTTGCATGCAGAAGGTGTCAGGTTCAGTCCCTTGCATCTCCACATAGGGCTAGGAGATAATTCTGTCTGAAATCCTGGAAGGCCCCTGCCAGTCAGTGTAGACAACACTGAGCTAGATGGACCAAGGGTCTGACTCAGTTTAAGGCAGCTTCCTATGGTCCTCTCACCTGTCACATATAATGGCCACCAATTTTAAAATCGCACAATACTTGTTATACAGTTCTGCTTGAAGAACCACAAATATTGTAAGGCAACTGCATTGCTTGCAAGCCAGTGCTCTGGATTTTTACCATAGTGTTCTGTCTCCCCCCCTCCACTTTACCCGCCACAACAAATACATCTTACTTGATATTTGACTTGGGAATTAACTGGAAATGCCAATTCTTAGAACCCAGTTGTTTTTGTGCACCTGGCCTTTCTGTAAAAGGGTTAGTGTGCCATAAGTGGGGATGACAGTGTTTCATCTTGGAACTGCAAGTCATGTGCTTCATTGGAAATGATTTCAGTTTACTACACTTGAGAGTAATTCTATGATGTCCTCACCGAGCGAGCAGCACATGACTCTTCTGTAAGCCTCCTGTACCTAGGAGGAAATTCGATAAGCCTCTCAGGATCTGCATTGTTGTAAGCAGATTAATAGCTCTGATCCAATAAAGGAGCTCTTTGCAGCGGCATCATCCCAGAGAGCGAGTGTGGAGTGATGGCAGCTGCCGGCTTCTCGGATCATGCTGGCCAATGAAAGATTCATGAGAAGATGAGGTTTTATAGGCCAATATCTCATACTGCCTCCGAGTCACAAGCGTGATGTGAACCAATCGATACAACTCATCCTCCCCAAAGGAGCTAATGAGAGCATGTTTATGAGAGGAGCAATACTCTGCAACAGGGATGGGGCATCTTAGGCTCCAGAGCCACGTGCGGCCCCTCTGGGCCTCTCTGATTGCCCCTCGGAATCCTCCCCAGGCCACACCCCTCACTGGCCCTGCTTCACACCCTGAATTTTTTTGCCTAGCTGGAATGTGTGTTCGAACTCTGGTCCTGCCTCTTGCTTGCCCGAATGGAGGCACTGGAGGCTGGCTCATTAGGGCAAATGGGGCACTGCCCCACCATCCTCAGTCTGCCCTCAGGTAGCCCCCACTTGTCTCCTTACTTACAACCAGTCCAGGGGAGTAGCACTGCCTAGCTGAGTAGCTTCCTTCTCCTTTGTCTCAGTGTTGCCCATGTAGAACTCAACAAAGAGGAGGACAGGGCAAAATTAGAATTAATTGGTGCTGCCTGTCATTGGCTCTGGTTCCACCTATCACTGGCTCTGGCTCTGCCTACTGCTGGCCTCCCTGCCTTCTGCCCTCCCAGTCCCAGTGGACACCAGACACCACTGGCCCACAGAGGGATGTGAAAGCAACTCTGCTGACTGAGCCTAAACACGACAGCCTCGAGGCTAGTGTGGGGACTGTGGCTCTCATATAAGGAAAACAAGAGATTGTTTTTTTTAAATCTGAGGATCGAAAACTATTTGTCTGAAAGTATGGCAGCCTGGCAGAGCTTATCTCCCCAGGGCATTATGGGAAATTTAAATGGCAGTCCACAGAATTCTGACAACTCACTTTGCACCCTTCTGTGCGTGGATTTTGGTACTTGCGCACAACCTAGAATTCTCTGCACATGTACTAAGTGAGCAACATGGGATCTGAACATACTCTGAGATGATTTTATATGGCAAGGAGAGCACAGGTGGAGGCAAGCAGGGTGCAGTGGCAGAGCTCCTGCTTTGCATGCAGAAGGTCCCGGGTCCAATCCTCAGCATCTCCAGGGAGGACTGGGAGAGAACCTCACCTGAAATCCTGGAGAAATGCTGCCAGTCAGTGTAGACAATACTGAGCTGGATGGGCCAATTATCTGACTCACAATATGAGGCAGCTTCTTATGACTCGTACACTCTTACAAGACAATACCAGATCCCCAGAGAGAGGTACCTGCATCCCAAGATGCTTTCAGGCTTCAAGTAACTCTATTCTTTCTTTTGATCACATCCACACCATACATTTAAAGCACTATTACACCCCTTTAAGAGTCATGGAGAATCCTGGGAACTATAGTTAAGAATGCTGACCTCACAGAGCTACAATTCCCAGCAACATGAGGGAAAGGATTAATGACCCATCCCTGATTGGATCTGTGGGCCTTCAATACTGCAATTGTAAGGATGCAATCATATGTGCATTTTCCTGTAAGTCTGACTACATAGATAGGATTATGCTCTAAATGTTTTTTAAAAGGCAAGCTCTTGTGGTCATATCCACACCATATATTTTATGCAAATTTAATGTACATTTCAATCATGTGGCTTCTCCCAAAGAGTCCTGGGAACTTACCCCTCACAGAGCTACAATTCCCAGCACTCTTACCAAACTAAGGTTCCCAGGATGCTTTGGGGGAGACCATATGTTTTAAATGTACAGTAATTCAGGATCTCTGGACTGGGAACAAACTTTTTTGATCAAATTGTAAGGGCTTTTTGTCCTCCTTGGCCACTTCGGAAAGGGCAAGCCATTAAGGGCAATCTCCGTCCTTCGAATCCCCTCAGGTTTGCAGAAGGAAATGAATTCATATTTGGATAGCCCAGTTAAGAAAGCAAAGCATTCCTGTTGGTGATCATATTTTACATGTACAACTTGCAAAGTTAGTGCTAAGGAAAAGGAAACAGCCCATTTTCCTTTTGCTTGGAGATCGAAAGCAGAATTTCTAGTTCTGGTAACAGGAGCTTCTAATTGCGTAGGCCTCCCCACTTTGCACAATGACACAGAGCTTGATCATCCATCCCTCTTGCAGCACATCAGTTTTGTTTCTCCTTATGATTTCTTGTAAGGCTTCAGGGCCATTAAATGTTCTTATCTGTATTTGTGACGACAGGGATTGAAGTGCAATCTGAGATAACAGCTATCTAAACTGGAGAGGGAGAGGGAGGAACCTGTTTAGATTGCAAAACCATTTACATCTGAAGAAACAGGGACCCCAACATATAAAGCTGGCCTCAGGACTCGGTGGTTATATGCAGGGAGCTTCCAATACCCTCTGTGCCTGCCCTGGAAGGAGGCAACACAAAAGAAGGGGCTGTAGCTCAGTAGTAAAACATGTGACTTGCATGCAACAGGTCCCAGGTTACATCCCCAAGTTATTTCCAATTAAAAGCATCGGTGATGGGAATCAGATCAAGGGCCACATTCCCTCTGGGGGCCACCTGCCAATAGTGGGTGGGGCCAGAGGCAAAAGTGGGTGGAACAACAGGCATGACTCTTCCCTTTGTACAGTAAAGTCTGCACACAGCCACACATCTCTCCATCTCCCACGCAGCCAAGGAAGAGGCATTATCACAGTTCAAGGACGCAGTCCAGCAAGGCAAAAGCATTTGAGAAGGGTGTAGAGCAGGATCATTAAGGGGTATAGCTTGGGAAGAGGGATTGTCGACTGGGAAGGGATGTGGCTTGAGAAGAATCCGGAGGGCCAGGCAGAGAGCCCTGGAGGGCCACATTCAGGCCCCAAGACTGAGATTCCCCTTCTGTATTACTTCTCCACGCATTTCACCTATTCCTCTCATACAATACAACAAGATGGTTCTGTACCAATCTGATTAACCATTGACATTCCTTCCTGTATTCATGAGTATCTTATACTGTATGCATATGTACTCAATTTCTTGTTATTTTTGTACCAGTGTATTTTGTTATTTGTTGCTACTTCTTTTGAAAACTAATAAGAACATATTTTTTAAAAAAGACTGAGGTTCCCCACCCCCGAGATAGACGATACAGGGCTAAATGGGCAAACATTTTGATTTTGTAAAAGTCAGTTTCCTGTATTCCTAAAGAAAGAGGGTGGTTGGGATAATTTTGGCTAGTGGTGTGTGCTTTAAAAAAAAGTTGTGTAATGCATAGGAATGGATGCTACAACTTTCAAAAGCTGGGCTAAGAAAGTTGCTAACTGCTGGCCTAAAATTCATCGTTCAGGAGAAAGATGTTCCAGAGTTGGGGTACCACAACCAAAAAGGCTCTGTCCACATCCTGGTGGCAGAATATGGAGCAATATTTCTCATAATGAATGTAGTGGACAGGCAAATTCATGGAGCCTTTTTTCCTATCTGCTCTTCAACCTCTTAGACAAAGCATGATTTCTCACCACCACCACTACCACCACAAAACAGTAGTGCGATTCTGAGGACAGACATGCAGAGGGTGTGGCTCAAATTAAAATGAAATACATTTTGAACACAAAACAAAACTGATTAGTAACTGCATCCGGGCTGCATTCTGAACTGGCTGAGTGTTTCTTGAAGGTCTATTGCCCAGGTGCAGCCTGTTGTAATCCAAGGGGGAGCTGATGAAAGCTTGATGAAAAACCAGGAAGTATGAAACAAATCTTGGCAAGAAAAAAACACAAAAGCTGCCTGAGGGTTGGGAATTGGATAGAGAACTACCAGGTGTATTTAAATCCATCAGATATGAAATAGCGAAGGAACAATTTGGACTTCTTAGCCTATTTTTACACCACATATTATGTCTACACAGCTGCTGGTGATGGATTTTGATACTTTCTGCAGATATTATGTCTGATCTCAGAAGCTAAGCAGGGTCAGGCCTGGTTAGTACTTGGATGGGAGACCACCTGGGAATACTGGGTGCCATAGGCTTAGAGGAAGGCCCCTGAATACCTCTTACCATGAAAACCCTATGAATATATCCAAAAAGATTCGTAATCGACTTGAAGGCATGTAACAATAACAACAACAAATGCAGAGAAATAGCCTAACATACGTTGGTAAGGGCTTCTGTCATTATTGCTTTACTATCTGAACACTAATTTTTTATACCAATATTGATTGGCTTCCCAAGGAGTGAGGAACCTATGACACACACACACCCCAAAGTTGTTGGACTCCAACTCCCATTAGTCTCAGCCACTGCGGCCAATAATCATAGAATAGTAGAGTTGGAAGGGGCCTATAAGGCCATCAAGTCCAACCCCCTGCACAATGCAGGAATCCAAATCAAAGCATTCCCGACAGATGGCTGTCCAGCTGCCTCTTGAATGCCTCCAGTGTCGGAGAGCCCACTACCTCTCTAGGTAATTGATTCCATTGTCATATGGCTCTAACAGTTAGGAAGTTTTTCCTGATGTCCAGTCGAAATCTGGCTTCCTGCAACTTGAGCCCATTATTCTGTATCCTGCACTCTGGGACGACCAAGAAGAGATCCCGGCCATCCTCTATGTGACAACCTTTCAGGTACTTGAAGAGTGCTATCATATCTCCCCTCAGTCTTCTCTTCTCCAGGCTAAATATGCCCATTTCTTTCAGTCTCTCCTCATAGGGCTTTGTTTCCAGTCCCCTGATCATCCTTGTTGCCCTCCTCTGAACCTGTTCCAGTTTGTCTGCATCCTTCTTGAAGTGTGGAGACCAGAACTGGATGCAGTATTCAAGATGAGGCCTAACCAGTGCTGAATAGAGGGGAACTAATACTTCACACGATTTGGAAACTATACTTCTGTTAATGCAGCCTAATACAGCATTTGCCTTTTTTGTAGCCACATCACACTGTTGGTTCATATTCAGCTCATATCCCTAATAAGGGATTATGGGAGTTCAAAAGCATCTGGAGGGCTGGAGGGTCCCCATCCCTGTCGTAAGTAGTCCCCCATGGCTCAGAGGCATGGCTTGCAACCATCAGCAACTATGCATCCAGGACTGTGGGCTCAATTCGGTGGAACTCCCTCTCGACTGAGATTAGGCAGGCCCCCTCCCTGCTCAACTTTAGAAGCTTGACAAAGACAGTACTATTTCAGCAGACGTTATAAGGTAATTTTCTATTATTACAATGAATTTTAATTGTTCTTTTTCTTTGCAAGGTACCTTTTAAAAAAACTGCATGTACGCTGCTAAGAGATTCTGAATATTAAGCCAGAGCTTGGAAGAAATTCGTTACAACTAACAAATTACTTGTAATCCATTACTTTTTAAAGGAATGAGTGGGTAATTCCTTTACATTTTGATTGTAATAGAACAAGGAGTCATTTTATTACTTTTGTGGAGTAATTGTACTGTTTCCAGCATTACCTTTGGGCATTACTTGGGGGGGAGAACAGGGGAAGTCTTCTGCTCCTCTGATTTGTGGATGAAAATCATGTGCCTCAGACTGGGCTTCTGTGCAGCATCGCTCTTCCCTTGTGCTCTGTGGGTGGGTAGGAGGCGACAAGGGAGGAGGTGGAGAGTGAGATGGGGTGAAATGGAGAAAACAATTGTTTTAAAAAATGGATGGTGGTGGTGAAGAATGGAGTGAAGGGGAAAAGGAGCTGGAGGGCAAGAACATGGATAAAGGAGGTGAAGGAGGCAGCAGCAGAATGGAGATAAAGAACTATGGAGATGAAAGATGACAACGTGTGTGTGTGTACTGTGTTTGCACTTGGCACACAAAGTGGCCTCCACCACCCTCTCTGGCTACTGCGCTGCATTTGCAGTATTTTAACTTTCTTGCATCTCAAGGGAAAATGTTTGCTTGGGTGAGTGTCCCTTAGTTGGTGGCAGGGCAGGGCTTTGGAGGTGGTTAAGTGAGAGAGATTATGCTTGCTGGCTGGGGGGGGGGGTTGCACATGGTTTGACGTGCAAAGATCTGCGTAATGACCTCTGACTCCCTTCCCACCTCTCTTACCAGCGGAGAGACCACCATTGCTATCTTATGGTTAAAAAGAATTATTCTACTACCTCTGTATGTGTGTGTTTATTTTTAATGTTGTTTTAGGCTACTTAGATGTGCAGCAGCCAAGGCCAGCACCTTGTAGGGTTTTTTTTAAAGTAACCGAAATGTAATTGTAGTGATTACTTTTGAGAAAAAGTAATCAGTTACTTTCTGAGCAATTGTAATTGTAACTGTAATTACTACTTTTTTGAGCCATGTAATTGTAACTGTAATTGTAATTCCAAGCTATGTATTAAGCAGTATATAAATGCTGCTGCTGCTGCTGCTATCTGTTCAGGCTCTATAGGAGAAAGAGAACAAATGCCATGTGTGATCATTATGGGGCAGCTCAGCGTTTAAATTTATTTATTTATTCATTTCAATAAACAAATAAATACATCAATAACGTGCTAAATTCCCTATAACGACCCCACAATGCTCATTCTTACAAGCAATACTCAAGAGTAAGTCCCATTCCGTTCTAGGATGTGATTAGGATTGCAGCTTTCAGTCAGCAAAAGTCTCAACATTTGGTGTCATTTAAAAGCACCTTCTGTTCTCCCAGACTCCCTGGCTTTATGGAAACCAGTCCTTTATATCAATGCTTCCTTGCTTTCCCAGCCATCGGCCAGTGACATTACTAAAACTGGCACTATTCATTTCTTGGTTCTTCTATACAGCCACAGAGCCCTCACTGTTTGTTCATTCATTTTTCAGAAGTTTATTTTTTGTTAGCATGTACTTGTGCTTTAAGGGAAAAGGTGCATTTAACAAATATTACTGCACATGGACTTCTAAAATGAGATGAGATCACAAAGGGGGGGGAGAGAAAATGGGACTACATGGTAATGTACCCAGGAAATGCAAGACAAGCAACAAAAAGAAGGTAGGACATCACCAATCTCAGCACCAACATCCTTGGACCATGGACCCCTCGTCCCACAAGGTGTATCAAGAGTGCTTTGCCAATCCACGCCGGACAGGCTGGCAACTGCATTTGTCATTAGAAAAAAATCACAACACACCAGGGTCACATTCACATCAGACATTTATTCCATTTTTATTCCATTTTAAACAGTCATGGCCTCCCCCAAAGAATCATGGGAAGTGTAGTTTGTGAAGGGTGCTGAGAGTTGTTAGGAGACACCCTATTCTCACAGAGCTACAGTTTTCCAGTGTGGTTTAACAGTCATTTCCTCTTCCGAGAAAACTCTGAGAATTGTAGCTCTGTGAGAGGAACATGAGTCTTCCAACAGCTTTCAGTACCCTTCACAAACTACACTTCCCAGGATTATTTGAGGGAAGCCATGACTGTTTAAAGTGGATTAATAAAGGAATAAATGTCTGGTGTGAATGTGGCCATTTGTCTTTTAAAAAAAGGAAAGAACAATAGGGGAAGCCCTGCAATAATTTGGAAGTGACATCACTGGGATACTTTGCAATAAGTGAGTGAGTGGATGATGTCTGCTCCAAAGAAAATGGCTTGTGTGGAAGCAAAGAGGAAGGGGGGTATTGCTCAACTGTTAGAGCACATTGCTTGCATGTAAAAGGTCCCAGGTTCAATAACTGCCTGGATCTCTGGAGACCCCGCTGCCAGTCAATGTCAACAGAGCTCAGCTAGATGAAGCAGTGGTCTGACCTGGTTAGGGTTGCCAGGTTCTTGGCCTGAGATTGATCCTGAATCTTTAGGAGAAGAAAAAGTCAGCCAAGTGCAGGTGTTCTTGCAACTCTGTAATGGGAAAAACCACAAGGTGGAATTCTCCCTTTCCCCTGCACAACTTTTAAAGATACAGAAGACCTCTTGGTTGCCAGGCCCAGCCTCCAAGAGGTCTTCTGTATCGTTAAAAGCTATGCAGGGGGAAGGGAGAACTCCACTCTGTGGTTTTTTCCCATTACAGGGTTGCAAGAACACCTGCACTTGGCTGACTTTCTCTTCTCCTAAAGATACAGGATCAGTCTCAGGCCATGGACCTGGCAACCCTAGACCTGGTATAAGGCAGCTTCCTATTTTCCTACAGAGCTGCCATCACTCAAACGAGATGGCACAGATAGGCCAGGGTCCTAACTCAACACAAGGCCGCTTCATAACTTCATATTCTATCCACCTATGACCTTCCACTTGTCCCTCCAGGCAACAATATGAAAAATGTATAGAACAGAGGAACTTGCAAGATGTGTGCTTAAAAGGGCAGATGTCAGTCTCTTCCTTCTGCAATCTTTCTCCTTCTTTTAGCTTACGTTACACATGCATATCTTTTGTTCCTCTTCCTTTTCTGATGCCTCCTTTAGAAAGAGAATGCCCTGCGAACAGAAGTCATTCTGCAGTGTGTTTCAAAGCCCAAGGACTACTGTGGCCTTGTAGAATTCTAGCCTCTCGCTAACCCAGTCTTCCTCTCTCAGGCCTCTGCATTCAAGCACTCCCTAAGGCAGGGATGGGGATCTTGTGGCTTTCCAGTTGTTGTTGGACTCCAGCTCCCATCAGGCCCAGCCAGTACGGCCAGACCTCAGCAGTGATCAGAGTTGTAGTTGGGCAGTGGCTGGAGGATCAGAGGTTTCCCATCTCTGCCCTGATATGATTAGTTTATAGATGCCATTGTGAAGTGCCACAAAGAGAGATTAGCTGCAATCAAGGTGAATCCAGGTGACCAAAGGTTGTCACCTGCAGAAACAACCTGAGTAGTTGCTGATGGGGAGGTAGCAGAGGAGACTCCCCAAATAATATTTTGGAAGAGTAAAGTGGTGGAAAATACCATTATAAGGGGAGCGACAATTTTGCTATACCAATTAAATACAACTATACTGTGATAAGGTAGCAAGTGGGATAATGGGCAATAATATTGCAAGTGCGCCCACCACCCTTCACTGCCCCTTGTAGTCATCAATGGGCAGGTGTATTTTAATGGGGGGGTCTATGAAACACTGAGCAGTTTGAGGCATATGCCTTGCAGTGCTGCATAGCATGGGGAACATAATTGTGTATAATCAAGGACAACCTGAAAGATGTGCCCCAGAATAGTCTGCACAAGACCCCAGAGTGCAATGTTTAGATCATGAGGTGCAGCTGCCTAAATCTGCCAAATGACCCTGGATGAATCATCTCACATTTTCACCTGGAAATCTTACTCAAATCCGAACCTCATGAGCCCATGCCACGTTCCACAAGAGAAGACTAAGACACACCAACCCATACTAGGATCACCAACCAATTTGACACGAGTCAGATGTGAAGTTACTTTTTATGGCAATGAGCAGCCAAAAAAAAAGGTAACACTACTCCATACCAATGAGTACTCTCATAAAAAAGCACTATATATCATAAAATACACACACACATTTCTTGTGGTCCATCAAACCTAAATGAGGCCAAAACTGGTTTCTGAAAGATTAGTTCCAACACACAAGTTGCTACTCAAGGATTCTGTTGCCTTTTATCCAATCCGCATTCCAGCATTTTGATACCGATTTGAATTATGAACCTTATGTAACACAACACTGTGGCGAAATGTTCTGGGAAGTCTTCTGGTGATCTTTTGAAAATGCAGCAAAAAGCAACCTGGTGGGTAGAGACTGAGGGTGGCCCCAATGCTCACAGAAAGGCTTTTGTGCCAGCAGACACCTGTGCTAATGGAAAAGAGGGAGAGAGATTTGCTGATTCACCCTGCCACCTGCAGTTCCCCAAGCCACCACCCACTCCATTCTCTAGGGCCTCCCAACTCTCTAGTGCCAATTTGCAGAGGCGGCACTGGGGTCTGCAGGAGGGGAGATTGGCAAAATCACCTTCCCTCTTCTTCTGTTAGCAGAGGCACCTGCTGGATCAAAAGCCCATTCTATGCACATGATTCCACCCCTTTCTTTTAATGTGGCACGTGCTGCTTTGAAACCCATTAAACTCCTATTAGAAAACCCAGGGGAATTCCTTCTTCTGTAAACACTGCCAGGTTTTAATGGGCAATGGTGAAATCACTAGGCATGTGGTAACACTTCTCTTGCTCTCTTTCCCCCCATATGCTCAGCATTAGGGAGGCATGCCTGCACATATCCGAATGACTCAATCCTGGTATCACAGTAAGTTTCGGTTGCTCCAGATGTTCTTTTCTCTCCTCAGTGTGCTGAGTCTGAGTCCTGTGGCTGCCACACACAAAGCCCCCATTCATCCAGAGAATGCCCAAATGTTTCATTCTTACATAAGCACCAAAAGCATCAATTGCAATGTGGCACATAGCAAAACAAAACCCAACACTGAGGGCTTTCTAGCACACAGACATGGTTTTCAAATTTTCTGCAATCAGGGAAATCTTTTCTGCACCACCTTGCCTACTGGGGGTGGCCAGTGCAACTGGTGTGGAACTCTTGTGTATTGCAAAGGATTCTGGGGGATGTTCTAAATGCATCATAAGCTCACTATGAGCACAGGGCACAGGACAGGTGTGTTAGGTCTTACCACTGAGTTGTGTGAACTGCAAGCACATACAAGGATGCACTCATCCGCAGTTGCACATAGTGGTGCACATAGTGGTGCAGTTTTGTAATTTTAGACCAGTGTTCACAGCACATCTGTGCTGGCTGGGGCAGATGAGAGTTGTAGTCCAAAACATCTGAAGGACACCATTTTGGTGACAGGCTCCCTTATGTGCAGGAGGGCTCTTGAGATGGCAGTGTTCATTTACTTCAAAGCCAGTAGTGTAGTGGCAAGGTGTGAAGGGCAGGATCCCTTCATGATAGTCACACCATGCCCCCTCACAGACACAGCCCCCTTCCCTTGTCTCCCCTGCTCTCCATTTCATCTCTGGGTTCACAACCCATTACAGCAGATGCCCTTAGGAGCCAATCTGTATGAAAGGGGAATCTTGTGTGTTAGCTACTGAGAAGAGTCTTCTCAGTGGCTGACTCACCTCCTTTCACTCTGATTGGCTCCAATCAGCATGAAAGAATCAGGCCTCTTCTCAGTGGTTTAACACACTCCCCTTTTATGATGATTGGCTCATACATAGGGATCTGGCTGGGACCCTGTTCCCCAAAAAGTAAGGGGTTTATGACATCCCACAATCCCAGAAACTACATCCCTGTTCAAAATATGGCAAGCCAGCCCTGCTACATTTGGGAGCTCCTCCTGCTCATTCTACCGAACAAGGCCTTGGATGTCTGCCCCAAATCCTGCCTTGATGGTGCCACTGTCTGACCATGTAAGGGAAGATCAGTAGTGGATGGAAAACCTCTAATTTTTCCCCAGGAAAGTCAGTGTTGTTACTTAACTCCTCACTGAGGTATCCCTGAGCAACTCTAGGAACCAGGGCCATCTTCAGATTTCAGGGCCCCTGAAGCAAAGTGCTTATACCAGGGGCCCTCCTCTGTGAGACCACGTTCCCATCAGTAGGCCCTAGTGGACTTACCTGGTGGCAGTGATGGGCTTTAAAAGAAAAAAGGGGGGAAAAGCAGGGCTCAGAGCAAGCAATAGTGGTAGGCCCAGTTAGGGTCTGAGGTCTGTCACCAATGGAGGCTGATGGCTCTGATGTCAGTGGGGCAGTGAATCAGCTCTGGATTTTAGTCTGAACTTTCAAGGAGCTGTCTAAGGTGCTGCATCTGGGCAGGACTTTGGGGCAGAAGACTAGGCCCCATTCAGCAGAATGAGCAGAAGGGTCCCCACATGCAGCAAGGCTGGCTTACCATATTTTGATGTTTACCATATTTACTATGTAGAGAGGGCACACACCCCCACACATAAGTCCAGAGGGCTTACCTAAGGGCACCACTGCATGTGTCTGTGTGTGATGATGTTAAATATAGTCTGTGCATCTCTTCCATGCAAAATAATAAAAAAAACAGTATTGTGGTCAGTCTATAAATATGACAGATGAAAACCACGATGAATGGAGGAATTATTAAAAAGGCTCTATTTGGGCATGTTAATGGCCATAAATATATTTAAAACAAGGAAGAAGGGACCACATGACACAGCTATTTAAGGCAAGGATGTGTGTCATTGTTACACCACTCTGCAAGTCATAGGCACAAAAACTGTCAACACAGCCCTTAAGAAATTAAGAACTAAAAAGGAGAAGACGGCCCACACAGTTGTTTTGAACATTTCAGGCCCAAAGCCCTGCCTTCCTTTGGAAGCTTAAGAATAGGCTTTTCACTCTTCCTTTGCCCTTCCCTGTTCCCTTTTCTGAATAAACAGCCTGCAACAATTATGACCACAATCCAACACAGAGGGCATATTCATCCAAAGTTAAGCACTTTCAACAGGGCAATTGCACACATCTCCCTTATGAAGCAAGCCCCACAGAGTTCAATGTGGGGCTCAGTAGTCTACAGGCGAATTCAGAAGTGCAGGGTCCCTTCATGTAAATCACAGCCATACCACCTCCCTCTCTTTTTTGCTGCGGGGTTGAGAATGAGATCCTTGTTAATGCCTTCTCCCACAAGAACAGACATCCCGAGGAACCAATAAGCATGAAAGGGGGGAGCCTTGGCTTCTAAAAAGAGTCTTCTCAGTGGCTGACTCACCTCCTTTCACTGTGATTGGCTCCAATCAGCAGGAAAGGACAAGGAAGCATATTAGAAAACTTTTCTCAGTGGCCAACACACTCCCCTTTCATGCTGATTGGCTCGTAGGACACTGGAGACATAGGGACCCTGCTGTAACCCTGATCCTCAAAAATGAAGGGGTCTAAGACACACACCCCAAGACCCTGGATGACTACATCCCTGGGCTTACTCCTAGATAAATGTGTATAGCAGGGGTAGGAAACCTCTGGCCTCCAGTCAAATTTGGCCTGGCACAAGTCCCAATTTGGCCCATGAGGCCATTTCCCCCAAATTACACCCACGTGCCCCACATCTGAACTTACAACATCTGAACAGGGTAGTCCATGACAGATGCTCTTGGAGGTCTTGATTCATAGGGTCACCATAAGTCATAATCAACTTGAAGGCACATAACAACAACAACCCCCACATCTGTCATCATATATGATGTCAGGTGTGGAGCAAGCAGAGTTGAGGCTTGATCAGCTGTGCAACTAAGTTCCTTGCGGAGAAACCTTGATCATGTAACCAGTCCCAGCAGACAGCTCAGTGCTTGCAAAACGCCAAGCATACACTGTGGTTCCCAAGCGCCCAAAAACCAGCTGGCTGTCAGGCGCTTCGGAAGCATTTGAGCAAGGGACTTTGATAGGTATGTGGGACAACCCACCTGTCAATCATCTGATGTCATCACGATGTCAAGTGACTGGCAGGTGAGTGGGACATCCCATCTATCAAAGTTGGCCTGCAAGGGTGGGGACCAATAAGGATCTGAGCCACTGGGCCACCCCTAATGGGGCTAAGACTGCAATAGTGCATAGCATTGCAGTCTTAGCCCCATTAAGCATGTGCTTAGGTCTCTCCCACTGAAACCACTGGGACTTAAAGGTGCTTACTTTTGACAGGATCATGCCAGAGTTGTGCTTAAGCCTCATTGATTTCATGGGACTCAAGTGTGCACAAGTGTGCACTGGAGTTCGCTTCCAGATTACCCAGTGGCGTCACTAGGGTTGGTGTCAACTGGTGCGGTAACTCATGGTGTCACCCCCATGGACCTCCTCCCGTATCAGACCATACAGAATCCTTAGTAATGTTTTTTGTACTAATGTTACTCGTAAATCGTAATTCCCATATATCACTGAATGTAATGGCAATAGTAGTGACATAAACAACTAGCAAAATTAAAATTACACCTATTGATAATTACAATATCATACGCACAGCTCAAATTCTTGCTCTTATTACTAATGGGAGTTAATTATCTTGCATATGCCCATAGTAAAATTTCAGATACTTTCAGACCCTCAGCAATTTTCAAGTGGTCTATGTAGAAGAAAGGTTTGGGAACCCCTGGAATAAGACACCTGCTTGTGTCCCTATGCTGCTCTCTCCCCTCATTTAGGTGCCTGGGATGCATGTGTGTGGACATACCTCCTTACAATTATGGAAAGTGATTCTTAATAATAAGTCTCCAGACACAAAGTTACATAGGTATTTATCAGTTGTTTAGTAGAAAATTCAGAGCTGCAGGGTCCCTTCATGATAGTTACAGCCACGTACACCCTTTTTTGCTCCTGGATTAAGAATGAGATCTTTGTTAATGCATTCTCTCACAACAACAAACATCTCTAGGAGCCAATATATTGGAGAAATATAAAAAAAGGGGGGAGGTGAAGAGACCTTAAATGTGCTACCATCTCTCAGCCTATCCTCCCTTCAGGATGAAAACAATGGAGAACCATGACCACCCCAAGGAAGAAGGGCACACTTAAAATGTAGAGGAAAAAATCATCTACAACCATAGTGTGAAATCAAATACTTATTGGGACACAGTATGAAGAAATATTTATATAAACATGACTCTCAAATATGTTTATGAATTACACAATCTGTAAATATATTTATAGTGCAATCCAATGTTTGTTTACTCAGAAGCAAGTCTCAATGTATTCAATGGGGCTTACTCAAACTGGGAAGTGTGCAGAGAACTACAGCCTCAAGTGATAAGGAACTTGTTCTTTCAACTTGTTCTTTTAAGTTGAGACCTTATCCAAGTCTGAGTCTGTGTTGGAATTGCTTTTCAATATGTTTTTAAGCCTTTTCTTTCTTTTTTTAAAAAAATGTTTTTTTAAAGCTTTTAAAAAATATTTTCAAAGATGTTTTAATATATTTTAAAGTCTGTTTTTATGATGTTTTAAAGTGCTTTTAGTGCTTTCCTTTGCCGCCCTGGGCTCCTACTGGGAGGAAGGGCGGGATATAAATCAAATAATAAATAAATAAACTTCATTCACCCAACCCAAAATTCAGAATTCATGCCTCTTTAGGCTGTTTTCCAACTGTTTATCCTTGCTTTATGGTTATTGGATTTTAAATGGCTTTATTTCTTGTTGTGAGCTGCCTTGGTTTCCAACCCTACCTCACAGGGTCGTTGGAAAGACTACACACACACACTGCAGATGTATAAATACATACAGCCCATATAATAGTTTATTGTCAAACCAGTTGGTCATTGCAGAAAAATCAGTACTAGTTTTTAAAAAATCAGTATTCGTTTCCTACAGAATAAAAACTGTAATACCTAAGTAAGCCCTGCCTACTTGCTTTAAAATAGGACTGGAGGAGGGAGGGACAGAAAGACAACAGAAACACAATTCTTTTTTACATTCACTCCAAAGTCCCATTGATTTTCAGCACATTCATAACCATGTCTACTCAAAAGTAAATCCTATTGAATTCAATGGGATTTACTCTGGAGATATGGGATTAGCAATGCTTTTACCCCCACAAAAGCAAGTATTGGGAAGGTTTTGAAAACACTGCCCAGGATCTGACTCCTACACACAAGAGGGGAAAAAACTGAAATGTATATACTTACCCAATTTATGAGATTTTCAGATAAACGGGGGGGGGGGACCACCATTTTCTGGCCTCGCAATGAGGTTTACTAGACACTGCCACAGGTCAAACAAACACTTCACTGATTGGCTGCAATCCTGAACGGGCGGGGTTAAAGCTACAAAGTGCTATACAGTAATTTAAAAAAAGATTTAACGGGGGCGGCTGACGTTTTTATGTATATCTCGAGAACCGGACCACCTAGAAACATTAATTTTTTTTTAAATTAAAGCTGAGAATCACCCCCCTCTGATGGTGTCAACTGGTGTGGCCCGCACCCCACGCACCCCCCTAGTGATGCCACTGGGGGGCGGCTGACGTTTTTATGTATATCTCGAGAACCGGACCACCTAGAAACTTTTTTTAAAAAATTAAAGCTGAGAGTCACCCCCCTCTGATGGTGTCACCTGGTGTGGTCCGCACCCCCCGCACCCCCCTAGTGATGCCACTGAGATTACCTCTTTATGGAGCATTCATCCTGATTTGTTTGCACAAGGTTTGAGGGAAGGGTGTGCATCTGCTATTTATTAGCCTTTCATTTTGATTCGTTTGCAGGGAGGTTATACAATGTGGCATTAAGCAGTTGTCATTGCACACTTCAGTATATTTTCTTTTCACTTTCTTTACCACAAAATCTCTATTTTGAATGGAGGGGGGGAGAGGGATTGGTTTAACTTTGCTGTGCAAAAGCACCAAATCCACTTTAATTGTGTGACCTGAATTTGCCGGTATGCAATTGAATCCCACCTGCAAGATACAGTAGGGCCCCGCTTTTCGGCAGCCTGCTTTTCGGAGTTCTGCTAATACGGCGGCTTTCAATTAGAGTAAGGCCCCACTCATAAGGCGCTTGTTCCAATTTTATGGTGTTTTTCAGGCGTCGGGTGCTGTTTTATTGACGGAGTTCTGCTTTTAGGCAGGGGTCTGGAACATAACCCGTCGTATGAGTGGGGCCCTACTGTAGAGACAGCCTGGAAGCAGCAGAAGCTTGTCCAAAGACATTTGCATTGCATGTATTCTTCAGTAACTGTCCAGGACTGAGAAAATGCACTAAGCTAAATCTCTTCCTAGAAAAGAGTCTGTCTGGGGCCAGGGAGAAGAGTATCAGTGATTCATAGTGATCCCACCCCTTCCATATGTGCTACTGCAACAGAATTGTTTTGTAAGAGTGATTGGAATGTGCTTGGTCTTAACAAACACTGGCTGAGCTTACCAACTATTTGGAAGGAATTCTAGCAACAAATAGAGCTTAGAGGGAAGTGGAACTGGAGACTTGTGTTATCTGTGGGCAAAGAGCCATCGCCAGTTTGCCAAGTACCACCCCTAAGGAGCAGCCCTACACGGTTTTATTTATTCTTACATTTATACCCCACCTTTTCTCCAAGGACCTCACGGTGGCGTACACACTTCTGTCCCTCCCTATTTTATACTCACAACAACCCCTGTGAGGTAGTTTAGGTTGAGAGATATTGACTGGCCCA
Source organism: Rhineura floridana (assembly GCF_030035675.1). NCBI lineage: Eukaryota > Metazoa > Chordata > Lepidosauria > Squamata > Rhineuridae > Rhineura > Rhineura floridana. Next base: position 174,527,186 of record NC_084483.1, read on the forward strand.
AGGTCACCCCGGTGGACTTCAGGGCTGAATGGGGATTTGAACCCTGGTCTCTCACATCCGAGTCCAACACTGTAACCATTACGCCACACAGGCTCTTCACAAAAGCTACCTTTGGAACAGCAGACTATTTAGGGTGACTGAGAGCAACGGAAGGCAGAAGCTCCTGAACGTTTAGTTATTGCAAGGGTGAGGAAACGTGGGCCCAGGGGCCAAATGCAGCCCTCCAGGCCTCTCCATCAGGCCCTCACAATTCTCCTCAGGCCACGTTCTGATCTGCTTGCGCAAAGCTTGTGCAGAGGTTATGCGATATCTCCTCTTCCTTCATTCTGATTGGTTTGTTGGGAGGTTATACTGTACATCTTCTCGTCGACTGATTGTTATATTAAGCCACTTTTTAATGCATTTCCCTGACACTTTTCTAACCCCAAAAGGTCAAGTGCTTGTTTTAAAACGAGATTTGGTGCACCAGAGTGCTTTAATCCACTTGAATTGTGCAAACCTAATTCCCCAGTAGGCAATGAAATCCCTCCCACAAAATAATGAGTCTGGAGGCAACTATAGTGAATTTCCCTTCCACTGGGAACAAAAGCAAGGCAGTGTTTAAACTCTTTAACAAAAATGGGGAAAGAACAGAGGAACTCAAGAGCATCATTCAGCTTTTACTTCTATTAGCATTGCCCTATGGGATGATGAGTGAGGTGGTTCATCTGCTTTCAGCTCTCTCTTCCAACACCCCGGCCCAGCCCTACAATTGCCTCTTAAAGGACTCAATGGTATTTTTGTTATTTATGTATTTTAAAGCATTTACAAAGCACTTAATATTTAAAAATATCTATGCAATAAGCAATATCATTAAAACAAAACTACAACATAGAACCAGCAAAACAGCAATATAAAAAACACTTGAGAACAGAAATTTAGGGAATTCAAACAAATAAAAGCAGAGTTTGATTTTATAGTTCATGGAAAATCTGTGGGAAATGTTATATCTTTGCAAGACATCTGAAGCAACAGATGCTTGCTGTTTCATGTATGGCAGAGGGAAAGGCATTCCAGAATACAGGGCCAATGGGGGAAATGGTTTTGGGTCACCACCTATAATTTGGTAGGGTGCAGTAGCACAAGTAGCATTTCCCCAGATGATCTAAGTCATTTTCCAGGTCAATATAGGGGCAAGCAGTCTTTCAGGTCACCTGGTCCTGAGGTTCAAGGCTTTACAAGTTAACAATAAGACCTTGAATATGATCCAGTAGGTGTTGAGGTTGAGCAACCACTGCAGTTCCCTCAACACAGGTGTAATATGTGCATGTCCAGTCACTCTACTCAACAACCTGGCCACAGCATTCTGCAACGGCAGCTGTTTCCAGACCAATCCCAAGGGAAGCCACATATAGAGCACATGACAGTAGCCTAATTGTGAGGTTACCAATGCATGAATCATGGTGGCCAAGCTATCAATGTCCAGGAAAAAGTGTTGTTGGCGTACCAGCATAAGCTGGTAATAGCCGTTCCTTGCCACAGTGATCACCTGAGCCTCCAATGACAAAGATGGATCTAGATGCACCCCTGAACTACGTACCTGTTCCTTCGGAAGGAGTACAGCTCCATACACAACCAGTGAACTCCCCAGCTTCCAGACCTGGCAACCAATCACCCACCAACCCTCCATCTTACAAGGATTCAGTCTCAGTTTGTTAGTCCTCATCTAGCCAACCGCTGCATCCAGGGACCAGTTCATAACAATCACAGCCTCTCCTGATTCAGATGTAACAGAAAAATAGAGCTGGATGTCATCTGCATGCTGATGACACTATGCCCCAACCCAAGTCTCCTAATGACTGCTCCCAGAGACTTCATATAAATAGCACTGTGGATAACAAAGTTCCCTGTGGTACCCCACAGTACAAATGCCAGGGGGTGGACAAATAATCTCCAACACGATTCTCTGTACCTGGACCCGTAGGTAGGCAGAAGCAGAACCATTGCAACCAACCCTGTGCCACCAACTCCCAACTTTTTCTTATGAATAAGCATGCTCAGGATTGGATTTTCAGCAGTCCTTTATTTTAAAGGGTTGCCAGTTTTTGCAGAACATTACAGATGTAGGATGGATGCCATTTATTTCAGCTCCACAGTTGCCCTTATATTTGGAAATTATAATCTTGACATTCCTCGGACTATGAGAACATTAGTTATTTTCTTAGGAGAGAATAAAACATTACTATTACAAGATTAGAGATCACAAAGCCAGTGTAGGCTGTTATACATACAAACACACAAGCTATACATCTGGGAAATCCCCCCCCACTTGACTCAGCACTGAATTACTCGGTGTTCATGTTGCCAGTCTTTCGCTTCAGCTGAAGTATTCACAGGGTTACATCTGTACAGCAGCAGCACGTTTCACACATATTGCAACATTTCAAAAGAAAAAGGCTTGCTAGTCATCCCTGGTGTTTCAGAATTTGCATCATAGTTGATGCATCTCTTAAGGATTTCACTCACTCCTGTTGCATTAATGTTTAAGCACCATGAAAGGTTAACTGAAGGGTGAGACTCTTACCACTCACAAAAGAATAGAGTTCTAGAGATGATATGGGTCCTGCAATCTCAGACACCACCGTCCTTTTCTGTAACAACAATCAAGGAGGGAGTTGTGATGAAATGTTTAGGCAAGAGATAAAGGCTGCTCCCAGTGGCTACTACTACCACTAATAATCATTAGTCTTTTGCTGTAAGCAATTACTTTCCCAGACTAGTGAGGATATATATTCACCCTGCTCTGCTCCATCCACACCAGTGGGCATGACAGTTTACCTTGGCCTTTGATAGTTCAGGTATTTTGTTTTTTGGGACCCACCTCTTTTGCTGAATTTATCCTATTCTGTTCCTACTGGAATGGTTTTATTTATTTTATAATTGTTATTTTTATCTGTTTCTATAACTTTATGTTTTGCTGTTTACCCTAGGACCTTATGGTGGGTAAATAATCCTATAAATAAATAGATAGCTGTGGGTGCAGGAGGGCCAGTTCACCCTAGCAGCCATTTCAAGCTCAGCGCATATTCGCTATAACCTTTGCATTGGGCACCATTTTATCAAACCATTTCTTTCTTTATTTCTTTTAGTCAGTCTTTTAATTAATGCTATGATGCTTGTCCAACTGTTGTTTTTTTTAAAAAATTCAATATTTATAAAATAAATTATTAGTGAAATACCATGTAAATGAAAGAGTGTTATAGTACTGTAGCATTATCAAACTAATTTAAAAACCCCAAAAGTTATGGACGGTATCCAGTGCACTCGTCCAGTAGCGCAAGGATTTACACTCGTGCAGCAGAACTTCCAACCTCCTCCTACCAGGTGAATGTCGCACACTCCGCAGACTGGCTCTGGAGGGTTGGGGAAAAACCTAGAACAGATTTAAGCGGGAGGAAATATTCATAGTGCAAGCAGAAATCCTTGCACTAATGGAACAAGTTATTTAGCGCTACATTGGAGACAAGCCTATGAACGAAGAAATGTATTGGCAAGATGATTAACGGCAGTGACTGGAAAGGCTACTGGTCCATTTCTGAGCATAATTCAGGGAGCCAGTTTTTATCTTTAAAGTCCTAAATGGCTTAGAAGGAGTGGGGAACCTGTGCCCCTTCAGATCTTGCTAGACTGCAGTTCCCATCATCTCTGACCACTGGATGATGGATCTGATGGGAGTTGGAGTCCAAAAACATCTGGAGAGACAATAGGTCCTCACCTCTGGGGACCTAAATACCACTTTGTCACACAAAAACCTCCCCAGACCTTCAGATCATCCTTGGAGGCCCTTTTCAGAGATCCTTCTGAAGCAAAAGCATTAGAATGTACTAGTCCCACCCCCAGTGTCACTGTTTCAGTTGCCTTTACAGTAGGGATAGAAGCATCGGTCAGTTTTGGTTCTCTCAGGTTTTTATTTTTCCCCATCTTAAATTAGGTTCTCCACATTTCTGCAACAATTTGCAATTAAAAAAAAACCCTCAGGAAAATTTCCCAGCATTTTAGTGTGGATTTCTCCTAATAAACATTTTCGTAGGCCATTTTGACTAATGTACGCATTTTTGCAAGCCGTTTCTCATCATATAATGCATTTTTGTAAGCTATTTTCATTCATATATTCATGCATTTTATGCATCCTTTCCCCTAACATATGCATTTTTGTAACATTGTTTGGTTGGCAAACTGATCACAAAATTTGAATAAGTGTGAATTTCACAGGATGGCTGTGTTTCGGTTCTCATAGTTTCAGAAAGTATGGATTTGATAGATTCAGCTTTAAATGCGAACTGAATTGAATTTCTCACCCATCCCTACTTTACAGGAAGGGCCGTTGCTCAGTGATAGGACATCTGCTTTACATGTTCAATCCCAGGTTCAGTCCCTGGCATCTCCAGGTAGGGCTGAGAGAGACCCCTGTGTGAAATCTTGGAGAATTGCTGCCAGTCAGTGTGGACGATGTTGAGCTAGAGATGAATCAATGGTCTGACTCGGTATAAGGCAGCTTCCTATGTTCCAGCTTGTTAAAGATGGCAGCTGGAAGTGGAGAGCCTTTTTATCCATGGAGGCTTCCTAGGCATTTTAGAACCTTGATTTTTCACTCTTCTAAAACATACTGAGAGCCTGAATGGATACAATTTCAGTGGGACACAGTCGGCTTACTCTGTTGCAGAAAACAAAAGTCTTGTAGCACTGTAAAAGACTAAACATTTTTATAGATCAAGTGATCTGTTCAGCTGTGGAAGTATTCCTTGTTGATATTTATTGGTTTTAATATTAATGTTTGATCTGCTGTATTTTATTGGGATATATTTGTATACTGCCCTGGGATCCTTCAGGTTGAAGGGCAGATTAAAAATGTAATGAATAAGTAGAATTTGTTGGAGGGGCCCTAGACATGCATTCATGATAATTTGTGCTCATGATGGTATTGAGGCAGTTATATGCAATCCTGTTTTCAATACTGTTTGTGCCCATAAAAGCTTCAGGGCGGACACATTGCTTTTATATCCAACTGATCCATGTCCCATAATTTCCTGCTAAAAGCATGTCATCCCACAAATGTTCTAGGGAGGTGAGGGTGTTGTCTAGCTGTTGTTGCGCCATAGGGCAAGAGCGCCCCTCCAGATAGCAATAATGTGGTAACATTGGGGAAGCATCACAGAACTCATGAAATGGAACGATGTGTGGGTGGTCCAGTATAAATCCACCACAAATGCACTATTATCATGTCAATGACATGTCACAGAAATTAATACACGCACACGAAGAAGCTTCAGCCTGGAGAGGCCCTTGGTCTCTAAGGTGCCAGAAGACTCTTTGTTGGTTCTACAGATACAAAAGACTCCCCGACTCAGTGCTGGGGTTTTTGACTAACAGAGTAAATCAGATCTTTAATAAATAGATACGCGTACAAACAAAGGGCCTCATATCCAAAGGACTTTCTGCTGTCATGTGAATCTCCTCTCAAATCTTAAGGTCACCTTCTGAGACCCTTCTCTGGGTAGTCCCACCTTCTCAGGCCTGCTTAGTTGTGGTGCCCCACGTATGGACCACTTGCTCCAGGAAGGGTCTCCTGACAGTGGGGATGTTGGAGGATTTGGAAAGCAGACACTGAAGCGTGAATTGCTACAGTTTGCATGCTCGTCTGTGTTTAGGAAGAGAACAGAAATCAGTCAAGTGAATATGATATTTCTTCACATGGTGGTGTGTTTTTAAAGTCTACCAACAATATGTAATTAATTATTTTTAACTGTTGTTTTGATGTTCCCTTTCCATTGAAATGAGTGGTGTGGAAAGAATTGCATTATTAATGACATTAAATTTGTATTTTACGTAAATTACATACAATAGCCCGGTCAGCGAGGTAAATAATGTAGCATTTGGCAGAAACTGAACTGCAGCAGAACACAAACAGTGCTGACTGTGACAAATACAGGTCAGAAGGGAAATCATTGCCCTATGACATCCCTACCTGGCACCAGCACAAGCTGTCCTTGCACCAAGCAAAGATCTGTTTCTTTACCAGAGCCTTTTACTTTGTCCTTTTGGCCGGTGTTCTCATTGGTTTTCCGGGGCCTTTTGCCTTGCTTCTTTTAATACAGTCAAGATTGTTTTCCTATTTTTGATTGTTTTCAGAGGTGCCATCAGGGCAAGACTTTGGGGCAGAAATCTAGGGCCCTACTCAGCAGAATGAGCAGGAGAGGCCCAACATGCAATAGGGTTGGCTTGCTTCATTGTGAAGCAAGTGAAATAATACTCTTATGCACACCCCAGTCTCCAAGGGGTGAGAGGTTTCAGGTGTCCTAGCACCCAGTGGAGACTGGTGACTGATGTCAGTGGGGCAGTGAATCCCCTCCGCTGAAGCACCTTAGACACCTCCTTGAAAGTTTGGACTAAAACCCAGAGCAGATTCACTGCCCCACTGACATTGGAGCCACCAGTCTCCATTGCCACACATACGTTGGTTTTGGTTTCCTTGGAATGAAGGTTACTGGAGACTGATACAAATATGCACACATAGAGCTGAACATAAAATGGGAAGCTCACAGCATGAATATTCCAACAGAACCTGCTCCCCCATTAGTTTCTAGAGGAGCCCCGAAATGCCTTAACATTGTTTTACAGTCACTCCGTTCCTTCCTGGAGGGACGAACCCAGAAAGTGGTGCTGGGGGATTCCTGTTCGACTCCTTGGCTGTTGGCCTGTGGGGTCCCTCAGGGCTCAGTTTTGTCCCCCATGCTATTTAACATCTACATGAAACCGCTGGGAGAGGTTGTCCAGGGGTTTGGGGTTTGGTGCCATCAGTATGCTGATGACACCCAACTCTACTTCTCCTTTCCACCTAACTCCAAGGAAGCTGTCTTGGTTTTAAACCCGTGTCTGTCATCAGTGGTGGACTGGATGAGGGCGAACAAATTGAAGCTTAATCCAGACAAGACAGAGGTGCTCCTGGTCAGTCGAAAGGCAAATCAGGGAATAGGGATTCAGCCTGTGCTGGATGGGGTTACACTCCCCCTGAAGACTCAGGTTCGCAGTTTGGGTGTGCTCCTGGACTCAGCTTTAAATTTGGAGGCCCAGGTTTCTGCGGTGGCCAGGAGTGCTTTTGCACAATTAAGATTAGTGCGCCAACTGCGCCTGTTCCTCGAGCCGTCTGATCTGGCCACGGTGACACATGCCTTAGTTACATCCTGTTTAGATTACTGTAACGTGCTCTACGTGGGGCTGCCTCTGAAGACTGTTCGGAAACTTCAGTTGGTGCAACGTGCTGCAGCCAGAATGTTAAGTGGGGCTGGTTACAGGGACCATACAACTCCCCTGTTACAAAAGCTCCACTGGTTGCCACTCTGTTTCTGGACACAATTCAAAGTGCTGGTGATGACCTATCAAGCCCTATATGGCTTACGTCCAGGCTATCTGTCAGACCGTATCTCCCTATATGAGCCTGCCCGGGCCCTGAGATCCTCAGGAGAGGCCCTTCTCTCAATACCTGCGTCCTCACAAGCATGACTAGTGGGGACGTGAGATAGGGCCTTTTCGGTGGCTGCCCCGAGGCTTTGGAACTCCCTTCCTAGGGAAGCAAGAATGGCCCCCTCCTTGTAGTCCTTCCGTCGGCAACCAAAGACTTTTTTATTTCAACAAGCCTTTGGAACTGAAAGCTGTTAAGGACAGGAATTGAAGGGTGCTGCACTGCTATTGTCTAATTGTATTATTTTAAACTGAGTTTGAATTATTTTAACTGTATGTATGAATGGTTTTAATACTGTAAATTGTTTAATTTGATTTTAATCTAGACTTTTGTATGTTTTTAATTATATGTGTGCTTTTATCTGGAAGCCGCCGTGAGTTCCAGTTTTGGAAAAAGGGCGGGGTAAAAATAATGATAATAAATAAATAATTTTCTCAGAGATAGCAAGTCAGAACTCTGTGTCTCTTTCCATCTCCAGTCTCAAAATTATAATATTTGTTCTCTTTCACCTACACAGGTGACATCATCTCTAACCAAGGGAGAGGGGAAGCATGCCGCCTTTAGCTCACCTTCCAGAAGTGTCTCCAGATATTTAGTTTCTATATGGTCACACTTTGATCGAAGTTTACATAACAAAGCAGACACTTAACAGACGTGTGCAGGGCTGTTTACTTAACAATGACCATTTTAACCATCCCTTCTTTCTGCAGAATCCCATTTAACAACTATAAAAATTGCAAGACTTAGAAGAGACTCCAGAAACCTATTTAGTCTAACCACAATCTCCTTACAATACATACACATTACTATCGAAAGAGGGAGCCCCCCCCATAAGACCACTACATCCAAAGTAATTTGCAGCAGTTGTGCAGATGTAGTTAAATAAAAAAAAGTTTGCAGTTCTGGAAGGAAATGCACAAATATTATGACAATAAAGAACACAACTGAAATTAAACATGCTAATAGTATTGATATGGGTTTGGGGGTTGAGATAAATTATTTCTATGAGTCCCCTTCCAGCCTCTGATTTGGAACCCTGCACCTGGAGGTGGGCTCTGTAGCTGAGAAACCTGCTCCGCTGGTCAGACAAGTCTCTCCTGTTAGTCTAATAGAGTGTCCAGGTGAGCTAATGGGCATATCAAGTGCCCATTAACTGGGCCAGGGAGATCCTATTGTTACTGAAACTCTTCAGGAAAGCCCCCCCCTTCCTGAGGCCAAGGAGAGGCTTGAATTTTTAGTTGAGTCTGAGGAAAGGCTGGATGCTGGAGACACACAGAGAGGATGGCTTTCTGCACCATGGCTTTAGGGTGCCTCCTGTAAGCCTGATAGAAAATGCAAGATTTATTGGACTGCTGATGCTTTGAACCCCTCCGTCTTAAGCTCAGGTTGGAATGTGTGTAAATAAGTAAACCATATTTGATAAAGACACCACAGTCTCCGCTGACCTTCTTTGCAAGGAAACCAAACCCTGGGTAATCGCAGGGACTCCTGGAGATCTCTCACAGCTTGGAGATTGGGGTGGTGTGCAACAGTATGTATTTAAAGATGATGTTCAAAGGTGAATGCATCTGTAAATGTTAAGGATATTTTGTGGTGTTTGCATTGCTGAGAATCACAATATTATTGCAAATTCTTCTTCTCTTGGTTCTCTACCACAGCTCCTTTGGCTGACACAACACATCTCCACCTTCTGTCCATCCCAGAATGCTCTTCTTCACTGTATCATGTTCTAATACAAGGCAGGCAGACATGATTCAGCACAATGTGATAGATCACTTGACTCTTGGGGGAACAACATGCAGTAATGAAGGAATGTTTTATTTCCTCATTTTCTTTTTATCTAGAAACCCCTTGACATAACTTCACATTAGGTCAAAGGTGCTCAACAGTCAGGTCAGGAAACAGGAGCCCTTTGCCTTGTCTACAGAGCTGGCTCAGTGTAGCCCCAAAGTACCCCATCTTTATCTGCAACTGCCTAGCTGGAGCCCAATATAGTCACAAGCTTGATAGAGTCTCATCTGTTACCACGTTGCTCAAAGGCAGGGATGGGGAACTTTGGACCCTCATGTTGTTGGACTCTGAGCTCCCATCAGCCCCAGCTAGCATGGCCAAGGCTTCCCTTCCCTGCTCTAGGACTTCATATGTTCATAGTGTTCGGTATTATAAAAATACACACAGAAATAGGAACTAATTTGGTTGCTCCTATTTCTTAGCAGAGTTGTAAAAATACAAGCAGCAGAATGAGAATATAAACCAGCCCCACCTTTCTTTATATAAATAACAACAGACACAATCTTCGTAGGTAAAAGATAAAGAACATTTACTCACGAATTCTTCATATGTTCAGAAACATAGGTTCTAGCTTAGATGAAAGAAAGTCTCAGTCCATCTTAGTCTTTGGTATGGATGCTCTCAGAGAGAGCATCTGTGCCATGCAGCCTCTCTCAATGGTGGATAGATCAGCAATGGAGAATATTCAAAAATCCCCCAGGACAAAGGAGGAGGAAGTCAGGTAACTAAACCCCACCCATTAGGAAGTTACATCATGGTAAACAGGTACATGGGATATTCCCCAAATATCCCTTAAAGTGACCATGCAATATTTGTTTACTCCAACACATAGGTCCATGCAGGGGTGTAGTTGTCCAGGGTCACAGGGCTTTTTTGGAAGCAGGGTCCCTGCCAAGTGCCTTTGTGCAAGCCAATCAGCATGAAAGGGAGGGTTCTCAGTGGCTGAGAAGAGTCCTTGGTCTTTAGGGTTGGTTGGAGCCAATCAAAGTGAAAGGAGGCGAGTCAGCCTCTGAGAAGAGTCTTCTCAGTAGCTTGATACACAGACTCCCCTTTCATGCTGATTGGCTCCTAGGAACATCTGTTGTCATGGAATGTGGACTCGTGAGACGACATGGAGAGCAAAGGAAACGAGAGAAAGTGGAAAGGCTGTGAGAGGGTGTGGCGTGACTATCATGAAGGGACCCTGCACTTCTGAATTTGCCACTACGCTACTTAAACTTGGCATTTGGGACATAAGAAGCTGCCTTACACTGAAGCATTAGTCCTTCTAGCTCACTACTGTCTACATTGACTGACAGCGGCTCTCCAGGATTTCAGGCAGGAGTCTATCCCAGCTCTACCTAGAGACACCAGGGACGGAATCTGGGACCTTCTGCATGCAAAGCATGTGCTCTGCCATTGCATGATGGTCCTTCCAGTAGTGGATGGCAAGGTGGGGGGGGCACTCCCCTGACCTCTAGTTGCTCACTTTGCTGCTGCATACTAAGCAAAAGAGGGGGAAGGAGTGCTAGGGCCAACATGGTACCAATGTGCTGGCAGAGCCAGCTCAGTGCTTCCGCCAGCGAATTTGCACTGCACCAACATTGCCGCTACCTTGTCCCTCTCCCTCTCTGTCCTGGCAGCAGTGGTGCAGGCAATCAGAGGTCAGGTCATCACCACCACCCCATGCACTGTCTGTTACAGGGTCTTCCCCAGATGTTAAACCAGAATCTGTGGGAGCTTGCTAACTTGGTAGGGGCCCTCTTAGAGTGCTACTCTGGGTGTGCAACACACGCCATCCCTTCACATCCCTTCACTTCTGGGGGGACTGAGTCAGGTGGAGGACCAATGTGGAGAAGGGAGGCACAGCCATCCTTGGGAGACAGCTACCATTTCAGCCCCAAAGGCTGCTGCAACCGTCTCTGGGCTTCTCCTCGTTGCCCCTGCCTTGCACCTCTTTAGCGGCGGCATGGTGAAAAATGCCTCTAGCCCAGGATGGCACTGGGCAGGCACTTTTCACCCTGGAGGGTACCCAGCGCTTGCTATCAGTACTGGAAGAAAAGCTTCCATGGGTATGAATGGGAGAAAGGCCGGCCCTTCCATTAGGCAGCGTGAGAGTGAGAGTTAGCAGCAGCAACCCTTGCCTGTTCCTCCTGAGCCTCCCCCCGCACCATTCCTCTCTGTTGCCTCACAACCTATCCTGGCCCCTCTAAGCTGGCCTGCTATCTCAGGTCCAGTGGAGGACAGCATCCTGTCACCACTGCGGAAGTAAGGTTTAACCAGTTGGATTCTGTATGTGGAACGAGGGAGCAGACAGCAAACTACCTTGAACTGCCCTGGAATTGGAGCTTTATTTCCAACCCCTGGAATCAGCAGGTAAGGGAGACTTGATCTAGGTTGGGACCACAGCAGGGTGCAAAGGGTTAAATCCACTTCCCACCCCCACCAGGGTCCAAATCGGGATTGGGTACACAGCACTTGCAATTTAGGATTGAATTCAACATAACACTAAGGGTAGATTCATAGAATAGTAGAGTTGGATGGGGCTTGTAAGGCCATCAAGTCTAACCCCCAGTTCAATGCAGGAATCCAAATCAAAGCATTCCCAACAGATGGCTGTCCAGCTGCCTCTTGAATGCCTCCAGTGTCAGAGAGCCCACTACCTCTCTAGCTGATTGGTTCCATTGTCATATGGCTCTAACAGGAAGTTTTTCCTGATGTTCAATTGAAATCTGGCTTCCTGTAACTTGAGCCCATTATTCCCTGTCCTGCACTCTGGGATGATCGAGAAGAGATCCCGGCTCTCCTCTGTGTGGCAACCTTTCATGTACTTGAAGAGTGCTATCATATCTCCCCTCAGTCGTCTCTTCTCCAGGCTAAGCATGCCCAGTTCTTTCAGTCTCTCCTCATAGGGCTTTGTTTCCAGTCCCCTGATCATCCTTGTTGCCCTCCTCTGAACCTGTTCCAGTTTGTCTGCATCCTTCTTGAAGTGTGGAGACCAGAACTGGATGCAATATTCAAGATGAGGCCTAACCAGTGCTGAATAGAGGAGAACTAATACTTCACGTGATTTGGAAACTATACTTCTGTTAATGCAGCCTAAAATAGCATTCGCCTTTTTTGCAGCCACATCACATAGTTGGCTCATATTCAGCTTGTGATCAACAACAATTCCAAGATCCTTCTCACATGTCGTATTGCTGAGCCAAGTATCCCCCATCTTATAACTGTACATTTGGTTTCTTTTTCCTAGGTGTAGAACTTTGTATTTATTCCTGTTGAATTTAATTCTGTTCTTTTCAGCCCAATGCTCCAGCCTATCAAGGTCCCTTTGAATTTTGTTTCTGTCTTCCACGGTATTAGCTGTGCCCCCCAATTTTGTATCATCTGCAAATGCTTTGTACCTCCTCATCCAAGTTGTTAATAAAAATGAAGAGCACTGGGCCCAGGACCGAGCCCTGTGGTACCCCACTCGTTACTTCCACCCAGTCTGAGAAGGAACCACTGATAAGCACTCTTTGAATACAATTCTGGAGCCAACTATGGATCCACCCGATAGTTGTTCCATCCAGCCCACATTTAGCTAACTTGGTAATCAGAATACCATGGGGCACTTTGTCAAAAGCTTTGCTGAAGTAAATATATATTATATCCACAGCATTCCCACAGTCTACCAGGGAGGTTACCTGATCAAAAAACAAGATTAGTTTGGCAGGATTTGTTCTTCATAAATCCATGTTGGCTCCTAGTAATCACTGCATTGTTTACGAGGTGCTTACAGATTGACTGCTTTATAATCTGCTCCAGAGTTTTTCCAGGGATTGATGTTAGGCTGACTGGTCTGTAGTTCCCAGGTTTCTCCTTTTTGCCCTTTTTGAAGATAGGGACAACATTAGCTCTCCTCCAGTCATCCGGCACTTCACTGGTCCTCCATGATTTCGCAAAGATAATAGACAGCGGTTCTGAGAGTTCTTCAGCCAGTTCCTTAAATACTCCAGGATGCAGTTTATCGGGCCCTGCTGATTTGAACTCATTCAAAGTGATTAGGTATTCCTTGACCATTTGTCTATCAATCTCAAGCTCCAGTCCTGCCCCTTCCACTTCATGGTTCCCGGGAGGGTCATAGACCCTTTTTTGGGAGAAGACTGAGCCAAAGTAGGAATTGAGCACTTCTGCCTTTTCTTTGTCATCTGTTATCATTTTGCCATCCTCGTTGAGTAGCTGTGCCACCATTTCCTTTCTCTGTCTTTTACTATGGACGTACCTGAAGAAAGCTTTTTTGTTGCTTTTAGCATCCCTCACTAACCTCAGCTCATTCTCAGCTTTAGCCTTCCTGACACCATCCCTGCAATTCCGTGATACCTGCCTGTACTCTTCCTTTGTAGCCTGGCCTTCTTTCCACTTCCTGTATGTGTCCTTTTTTGTTTTCATGTCAGAGACACGTTTACTGTTGTGCCAGTTCCAATGCGCTCTACCTCTCTTTTCTCAAAACAGGGGCACACGACACTAGTCAAACTTACCCCCCTTACCCTGAAAACCTCTTGGAATCAGCTCCAGTGTGTGTTTTTTTAAATTCAGCTTCAAGGAGGTTTCACAACTGATTGGTAGATCAACCTCTTTGTCTTCCAGGCAATGGCCAATGGAAACACTTTGCAGCAGGCTCAGGCAGAGACAGTGGTTTGCCCAAAGCTTTGCTGTAGGTGGTCCTGAAAGGTTTGAAGACAGCAGTGGGGAAGGGAGGTGTGGCCAGTGGAAGGCAGTGTCACTTCAAAACGCAGCCAGAAAAATATTCTTGCTGCTTTTGAAGCAACTAGTGTGTCCACAGCCTCTCATTCCATCAGCTCAAGGATTTCTCCTTGCGTTGTTGTTGCTACTGTTATTTCTTATTAAAATTTATATCCTGCCCTTCCTCCCAGAAGGAGCCCAGGGCAGCAAACAAAACACTAAAAACCTCTAAAACATATTAAAAACAGACTTTAAAATATATTAAAACAAAACATCTTTAAAAACATCTTAAAAAGCAATTCCAACACAGACACAGACTGGGTTAAGGTCTCTACTTCACAGACTTGTTGAAAGAGGAAGGTGTTCAGTAGGTGCCAGAAAGGTAATAGAGATGGTACCTGTCTAATATTTAAGGGGAGGGAATTCCAAAGGGTAGGTGCTACTATACTAAAGGTCTGCTTCCTAAGTTGTGCAGAACGGACCTCCTGATAAGATGGTATCTGTGGGAGGCCCTCACCTGCAGAGTGCAGCAATCGACTGGGCATATAAGGGGCAAGACTGTCTTTCAGGTATTTCAGGTAATGTAATGCTCTCATCTTCTTCTCCTCCCACATGCCCCCTAAATCTGTTCTAGGGGTTTCTGCAACCCTCTGGAGCAGATTTGGGTAGGGTGCAGGGCATGCGCGGGGGGGAGGAGAGTAAGGAAAGTCTCATTTCACAAGTGGAAATCCTTGCGCTGATGAGACATGTTCATTGAATACTGCTCTTAGACTTTTAGAATCAGTGGTGTTGATGTTTAGCTTGGTCCTCAGTACTTCTGAGCTTTAGGGCAGGGGTGGGGAACCTGCAGCCCTCCAGATGTTCTTGGACTCCAGCTCCCATTAGTCCCAGCCAGCATGGCCAATGGTCAGGGACGATGGGAGCTGCGGTCTGGCAACATCTGGAGAGCCGCACAGCTTCCCCATCACTGGTTTAGGGCATCCATGTCAGTAGCACTTAAAGAGGATGCTGCTTTACACAAGGTCAGGCTATGTCGCCATGTAGCCCAGTATAGCTGACACTGACTGGCAGTGGCTCTTCAGAGTCTTAGGCAGAGGCCTTTCACATCACCTGCTGTCTAATCCTCATAAAGGAGATGCCAGGGATTGAATCTGGGACTGGATGCGAACCATGTGCCCTGTCAGTGACTTATGGTCCTTTCCCCCAAAAGCAAAGCACTTGGGTATATTATGGTGGCAGCAAAACCTGCCACCCTCACTGACTCTGAGTAATTTCATATAAATTCTATGCCACAATGCAATGCATTTCTAGGGTTGACTATGAAAGAATCTTCGATACTGTTTTTTTTAGATATGTGTATAAGGATAACCCACAGAGTTTACATGGTGTTTTCTTGATTCATCTACCTGAGATACTCAAAATTTGAAAATGAAATGAAAAGAGAATAGAATAGAATTAAAGAGGATTTAAATTCAATAAAACTGAATTTGGTTTTCCCCCAGAACATGAAAATCTAACCTGGTAAATACCATACCAATTCTGATATACAAATTAGGCTCACAAGCATGAATTCTTTTTTTTTTGGACTTCCCAGGAGGATCCCTCCGCCTGTGCAGCCTCTGAGACGGGCTCCCGTCTTGGATGAAACTTTTTCAGTTTTAAATCCAGTCAGAAGGGTCTTTTTTGACTGGGGATAATTTCTTCCGGAAAAGGAAGAAACGTGAGATTTCCCACACAGCTTTGTTGTGATTGTTGGAGACTGGAATTCGTCAGAATTGTCTGTGAAAGAAGGTCTTCCAGCAGCTCGGACGGAGCGAGGATTTCTAGCTAGCTCAGCTGAATAAGTGACCCATTTTTTTTTCTTTAAAGAAAAACGGACTAACAGGCAAGCATTCTTCTGTCTACGCTTATTACTTTCTTATCTATACAGCTAAAGAGATTTGTCAAAGAACCAGCAATTAAGAAAACCTGGGTGAGTCAAAACTTTCCTTCTCTTTTACTCACGGAACTAAGGGGGAAGAAAATAAAAATAGCCTATCTTTTTTTTATTGCAAAAAGCTGACATGGAAAATAGCATTATAAAGATTACAATGGATGAGGGGTTTCTGATTGGAAGAGAAAATAAAAATCTTTTTGATTTATAAGACTTTTGTGTAATATATGTCTGGGACTATTTTTTCTGATCTACTTTTTTTTTTGATGAATCTGCTCATTCTTTCTGCTACTAGTTATTTGGATGCTGTGAACTAAAGCTGTTTTTGCACTTCTGGGCATATAAGAGATAAGGGCTGTCTAGAGTGTGACGCCAGTTGGTTTGAAAGATTAACTCCTTTGTAACTGGATAAAGAAATAAACTGCTCTTTGCTTGGGACATTGAAAATTGAAGGAGTTTTGTTCCTTTGGCTTTAAGAATGACAATTAAGAAGATCATGGATGTACAAGAAGGGACTTTATCTTTAGACATGTTTCAGAAAATAATGAATGGGATTAACTCAATAAAACAAGAACTGAGAAATAATAGTCAAGCGTTGAGAATTGAATTTGACGAAATGAGACAGGAGCTGAAAGAAATTCAGGATTCTATGAGAAAGGAGAATAAAGATAGATCTGGAAAACCAAAAAAGGATGAAAGAGAAATTAAAGGCAAGGTTCAAACTATGGAGATTGGATTAAATATGGACATGGAAAAAGATTTGGATTTCCTGGCTGTGATGGATCCTGGAGACAAATATTACGGTTTGGAACTCAGCGCTGTCCCTGAAGGAATTGAAGAGATTGGAGATAAAGATATTATCGGTTCAAAAAAATTCCTGGACTGGAAGGATTTGATGGAACTTGAAATGGAGAAAGTTAACAGAATTAATCCCTGTTTTGTGTCAATGGAAAAATCTTCAAGAGATGTGCTAGTGTATCATGTAAAAAAGAGGAACAGAGATGCGGCTTTGCAACAATACTTCAGTAATACGTTCGGAATTGATGGCAAGAAAATATCTGTGATAAAGGAAATTCCTATCAGACTCTTATTATATGACTATGACAGCAAGATTATTGGGTGCGTAAAGATGGAAGATGGAAGATGGAACCAATACGGATAATGGAAGAAGAGCGATTTGAAATTACTGGACTTAGTAGACTTGATGAGTTGGATTAATTGACATGTTTATCTAGAAAAAAAATTGATGGACATATATCTCAAGGATTGGAAACTTCTCTTCGACTTTTTGTGGAAGAATAAAATGATATGATGTTAATGAGATTTGAAACCAATTAAGATAACCGCTGGAGGAAGGTGATTTTATAATCTATTAGGAGACAGGCTTGTTATATATTATAGATTTATAGCTGAACTACGACAAATCGGAAGTCAATATTTTTATATATTTTTTTCTTTTTTTATTGTATTAGTTATTGATTTGTGTTTTTTCTTTTTGTATTGTTTTGGTTTTGAAAATTTGAATAAAAATTAATTGGAAAAAAAAAACAAGCATGAATTCTTTTTTTTCATAAAAATAACCGAACAAGGTATGGTTGTATAAAATCCATTTCCATCCATAAGGAAACTAGGTGGAAGGCAGCAGCAAGAACAGCAATCCTCTACATGTACCAAAGCCAACAATAAAGTTGCTATATAAAGGATTGTTTTAAAAAATTATTTTCCTCTATTATTTATTTATTATTTCGTTATTTGATTTATATCCTGCCCTTCCTCCCAGTGTGATGTAGTGGTTAAGGTGTTGGACTATGACCTGGGAGACCAGGGTTCAAATCCCCACATAGCCATGAAGCGCACTGGGTGACCTTGGGCCAGTCACTGCCTCTCAGCCTCATGAAACCCCTCTTCATAGGGTCACCATAAGTCAGAATCGACTTGAAGGCAGTACATTTACATTTTACTTCCTCCCAGTAGGAGCCCAGGGCAGCAGACTTAGATACAGATAAAAATACTCCTGCTGCAGAATGGAGGAAACTCAGACTTGTTGGTGTGGGGGCATGCTTCTTACTCTGGGGGTGAGAAGTCCTGGGTTCCTACATCCAGGAGCCACACCTTCTTCATACAAGATTCCCATTCAGGTGAGCTGGTTTGAGTCCCAGCTGGCACAAACTTCTGCCCAACTAAGGCAACATCTTTAGGAAAGGCCTCAGTAAGGAGAACACATGCTTGGCATGCAGAAGGCCCCAGGTTCAGTCCTTGGCATTTCCAGGTACAGTTGGGACCCTGGAGAACTGCTGACAGTCGAAATAGACCATGATGGGACCAACAGCCTGACTCAGTATGAGGCAGCTTCCTATGGTCCTAATCCATTTAACACAAGTTCACCCATCCTTCCTTGTTACATTATATTTATCTGCCACACAAATACCACACCCTTCCTTGGAAGAGTTCAAAGCGGCTCACATTTCATTCTTGGAGAGTCTCTCCAGGAGGCAACATATGGGCCCAGACCTGCTTAGCACCAGCTATAGGACTGAGCCATGCATGTGCAGACCATCCCCTGCCCCAATTCAGATCTGTCTGCGCTGCAGACATGGGCCCATGTAGACACGGAGATAAAATGATGTGGGGAGGTATCGTAGCATCTGCTCTTCCACCTATTAGGCTTTTCCTAGCTCTTGAAATCTCAGTAAGTGATGCTTTATATCAAACCAAACCTGTTTTTGGTGCATCCGCTTTGAGGCTTTGGATACTCAGGGATATATCTATTTAAATTTCTGGGCTGACACATTTTACACTTTTTATAGGCACACGTAGAAACTTGTAGCTCTCCATATTGCCAGTGCCAGAGCCCATTTTGACAAACCCTATGTGGCTGTCTGCCCTCATTGTTTGAATTACATTGCCCTCTGGTGGCAAAAACATTTGTGCACATTGCTCCCAGTCCAAAATACAAAAAAGATGTTTCAGAGAAGCATCACTGCTTCTGCTACTTTGGCCTTAAACATCTACACCAATGTATTTTCCTGTAACACTAATGTAATATTTTGGTTTTGTGACATGGTCCTGATGTAGAGACTGGTACCCAACGGGTTTGCTGGGCTATAAATAAAAATATACTATGTCAGTGTGGCATAGTGATTAGAGTGCCAGATTAGGACCTGGGAGACCAGGGTTCAAATCCTCACTCAGCCATGAAGCTGAGTGATCTTCGGCCAGTCACCATCTCTTAACCGAACCTACCTCATAAGGTTGTTGCTAGGATGAAATTGGGAGGGGGAGAACCATGTGCACTACCTTGAGCTTGGAAGAAAGATGAGATATAAACAAAACAAACAAATCCTGTTGTTGTTTTTAAGGACTTAATTGTAAAATCTCATCTCTTCCATGTTGCATGAAGCCAGCATCAATCACCAGTAAATTCCTCAAGGTACAATGATCCACAATATAAAAACCTTTTTGCAGTTAAGGATACAAAAGGTCATACTCACCTCATCGGTCTCTAGATAAAGGTTTTCGACCTTGAGTAAAATCAATCTATATAATCCATTTCATACAGGACCATCCAGAGTTCTTTCACCATCACCTGCCTGATAAACTCTCAAGAATGGAAGAATGGAGTCAGGGCTATAACTGCCAAACTCTTCCAAGTATTTGGAATAAGAATCATAGCCATCAAACAGTGTGGGGGATGAAACTTTTTTTCTGGGTTTGGAGTGTACAAGGAGAGGTGGAATGCTGCATTTTTGGTGAAGGCATTTGGATTTTGGAGTGACATTGCTGTAAAGCTAGTACTACCTGCATGTTTGCTCCTGCAGCTCTACCATGCCTATTCAATCCATACATTGTTAAATAAACATATTATTACAAAGGCACTCTGTCAGCCTTTCCCAGCCTTTGGATCCCCAGATGGACTACAGTTCCCATAATTCCTGATCATTGGCCATCCTGGCTGGGGCTGATGGGAGTTGTAGTCCAGCATCAGCCAACCAAAAGAAACCAAGAAGTATGTCCCAATGAACTGGAATTTAGAAAAACAAGGAATTGAGAACCAAAAAAGCTTCAAAGCTGCCTATGATAAGGATGTGGATGCTTTATAAAAAAATTCTTTAAAAAATATATACACCTCTATCATAGCTGATTGAACAAAAGTAAATATAACCAATATATACAAACACGGCTTCTAAAATAGAATATCAAAACATATGACCAATACAAAAACAACTTCTGCAATACAATGTGAAAACATATGACCAAATGCGTTTCGACGAAGTCTTCTTCAGTGTTCAATAAATGTACAATCAATAACTATACAATTCAGCATAAGTATAACAATACAATTCACAGTACAACTCCTACAAAGATAAAAAATATATTATTTGAATACTGGAAATGTGATATTAGTCTAAATAAAAAATCTTTCTATTCCTTATATAAACTCACCCTTTAAAACAACAGAGCTAAGATCTGGAGATTTCCTGAATGTCATACCAAAAATATATATAGAAGATGCTCTCCAACTCTGTGAGCATTACAAGATTGTCTTCCCAATTCAAACCTAATACAATAAAAAGCAAATATATGCACAGTAAAAATCTAATACATGCCACATTCAATTTAGTTAAAATAAAAACAAAAAAAAACTATGGTAAGACCAGCATACCTTACTCACCAACTCAATAAAATTATTTATTTCTTAAATTTACACCAGTGTTTAAACATGCTATAACTCTGCTTTATTCCAGAATTCCTAATGTAGAAGCACACAGCTGTTTCTTTTTAACAAGCTTTGCAGGTGTTTTTGTAGATAAGGGATATCCCAAATATCTATCAAAGGCAGTGTTGCTAAATGCAACCAAACTAGTGATTAAAATACAATGGCCAACCAACAGACATAATGGAAATGGAAATGGGCTGCCTTCAAGTCAATCCCGACTTATGGCGACCCTATGAATAGGGATTTCATGGTAAGCGGTATTCAGAGGGGGTTTATCATTGCCTCCCTCCGAGGCTAGTCCTCCCCAGCTGGCTAGGGCCTGCTCAGCTTGCCACAGCTGCACAAGCCAGCCCCTTCCTTGTCTGCAACTGCCAGCTGGGGGGCAACTGGGCTCCTTGGGACTATGCAGCTTGCCCACGGCTGCACAGGTGGCAGGGCATGTAACCCCTGAGCCACTCACTGTGGATAGACATAATATAACCTTATAAACATACAAACTACACATTCCCACACAAATAACTTCTAATTCATCACCATCCTGTTCACATCTTCATTAAGACCTACTGGTAAAAATGTAAATGTACTGCCTTCAAGTAGATTCTGATTTATGGTGACCCTATGAATAGGGATTTCATGGTAAGCGGTATTCAGAGGTGGTTTACCATTGCCTCCCTCTGAGGCTGAGAGGCAGTGACTGGCCCTAGGTCACCCAGTGAGCTTCATGACTGCGTGGGGATTTGAACCCTGGTCTCCCATGTCATAGTCCAACGCACTAACCACTACGCCACACTGGCTCTCTTGTAGCAATATATATAATACAATACTATTGTTTATGACCACTGAAAGTGAAAAAGCCAAGGAAGATACCAAAAAGCATCACACACACACCCGAATTGAAAAATTGTTAGGAAATACTCCATTGACCTAAAGTGACAATGGTGAAATGAACTGGGGAGAATGAAGCTAGAGTTTCCCCATACCAGCACAGAGGTAAATTATACATAATGGGAAGTTGGAGGAAGAAAGAGTAATAAGCTTATTTAAAAATATGTGTAATCCCTCATAATGATTAGGCAATTTTGTATTAAGTGTGCAGATCCAAAATAGTTCTCTTTGCTGCAGTCTACGATGTAGTTGATGTCCCTGGGCTTGTATCTTTTCCAGGCAACAAAATTTTAGATCTTGCACATTGTGTCCACATTCCACAAAGTGTTGAACCAGAGGGGCTTGCATTTTTCGCATCCTGATACAACTCTTGTGTTCACATATTCTGATTTTAATAGCTCTAGTTGTGATCACAATATATATATATATTTACAAGGGCAAATAACAGCATAAACAACCCCTTTTGTATTACAATCAAAGAAACCGTAATAAAAAATGATGATTAATTGGGTTCACAAATAATTCTGTCTTGCAATTCTGACAAACACTGCAATTCCCACAGGGAAAATTACCTCTTATTGCTGTGCCCATAAGTGTTTGATCCCTACCTACACATACTATGAACCAGTATATCTCTTAGGTTCCTCTGTCTTCTATACCCAAATAGGGGGCCATCCTTGCATCCTGGTAGATGCGCAATTAAATATCAATGTTTTTTAAAGATAGTCTTTATTCTATCCGTATGGCTATCAAAAGTAAGAGGGACCATCATTTTCTCTTTATTTTGTTTGGGCTTAGATGTCATTAGATCTTTTCTATCCCTATTTAGAGCTTTATATTTGGCCTCTCTCAAGTTTCAGTGGATACTCTCTTCTATTTAATTCTTCTGGGGATATTCTTGCCTGTATGTGGAAATCCTTAGTCTCGCTACAATTTCTTCTTATTCTCAACATCTGAGAATAAGGAAGATTGAGTTCAATGTGCATTGGATGGTTACTATCATATTGTAAGAATGAACTGGCATCTGTATTTTTATGAAATATATTAGTAGTGAGTCCCTTATTTTGTATAGAGACATCCACATCTAAAAAGTGAACTAAATTGATTATAACTCATATCAAATGTATGGTCTTATGGACTCCATTAATGTGCTGTAGAAACTCTTCAAGGGTCTTTTCAGTACCCACCTATATCATAAATATATTGTCCAGGTACCTCTTATATAAAGTTTTTCAAAGTTGGAATCCAGCAACATCTGGGGACCCAAAGGTTGGGAAAGGCTGGTAAGTCATCAGTGTCCTTTTCTCTGAAGGGAACTCAGAGGGAGCATAAAAATATGAGTTTTAAATTTAAATATTGCTTATTACAAATAAATCCTACTACAGAAAAGTCTCCTGCTCAACCACAGAACGCATATCTGAATCAAAGTCTTGCAATGCTTTGACAGTCCTCTGGAGGAAGGCAGGGGCACTGCCCCTGAGATTCCCTCCCTTCATACCTCTCCTTTTGTGCTTGCTCGGGACTCACCAGTTCCTAGTCTTAGAATATACTGAATACCCTTCCCTTTGCATGAGGAACCACAACCTGGAATTTTCCAGGTCAGGCAGAATGGTTTCCAAGCAAATTTGCTCAAAAGAAGGTCTCATCAGAAGATTATTCTTGGCTAATTACAAACCTGGTACTGCCTATGTGCTTGTTTCTGCACTTCTACAATGCACATTTGTAAATAAACCAATTAGTACAAAAATGTCCTGAGGCCTTCTGTGTGGACATGAATTATTTAAAGTGTGCACACCTAGAAGCTGTATTTTGTTTCACTTCTGCTTTTAATAATGAATTGCTGCTTTTAATGATTGCTTGTTTTAATTCAATATTCTTTATTATTGCATATTATTTAATGTGTTATTTGTTTTTGCTTGTAAGCAGCTTTGAGTACTTATTAGTAAAAGAGCAGATGTAACTACTGTATTATATTTAAATTTAGAAAAATATGGGAATGAGGTATATGAAGCTATTTCTAATTTTTGCAAGGCTTGAGGTGCTAAGAGTTTGCTGTTCATAACATTTTTGCAACTGTAGTGTTTAGAAAGGGAAGCCACAGACCTGAACTTACAAGATCTGAACAGGGTGGTTTATAACAGATGCTGTTGGAGGTCACCAATTCATAGGGTTGCCATAAGTTGAAATAGACTTGAAGGCATATAACAATAATGTTTAGAAATGGGAATAAAGTGCTTAGGGCATTTTATTTTCTGTACTTCTGCAATCTCGATACTTTGGGTTTCTGCTGAGTTTCACTGCCACAAAATAGTGAGTTTGGGCTTTGATGGCCCACCGGAGGAAGACCATTCCTTCTGCTGATAGATATTGACCACAACTGAGAGTTACATTTGTTCCTACTAGTAGTTAATGCTACTCAATTTGGCAGGTGTTGACTCTTCTTTTTACCTAGTACACCACCTAAAATTAATCTCCAGCTTTATTCATATAAAAATTGCCTAATTTCTGTTTTACTTCTGTTCTCCCCCTACCAAGGACCTACGTGTATCACCTACTAAGGAAGGAGATGGATCCAGGTAACAGCAGAATAATCTATTTTCAAAAATGGGGGTTCAATCATCATTTTGGTCCTTTATTCCAGCAATCCTAGGGCAAGTTCTAGGGACAACTTGAAATTTGCACAGCATGTGGTAGTGCTAATCTAAGGCTGCAATTCTCATCATACTTACCAGGAAGGAAGCCCCACTGCCTGGAATGAAACTTACTTCTGAGTAAACATACACAGGAGATATGCAACACTGTCTTGTCTCCTCCTGTACTCCATTTTAAGAGTGTGACTAAATGTAGATTCCAAGGCTTCAGCATCAAGCCACCTTTTTCCCCTTCCCAGCTTTGTTTAACATCTAACCTGGTTAAGAGTTGTGGAGAACTCAACATCTTGCTATTTTGTAACATTTTGCTTGGTCTAATCAGCCTGTGTTAGCTCATGGGACTTGTAATCAAAAACATCTGGAGGGCAAGAGGTTGCAAAAGGATGGTTTTAATAAAGGTTTCGTCTGGCTATTGTTTCCCCCCCCTCCTTTTGGACCAATGCAGCTTATTTTACTTTTTCTACAACTCTAATGTATATATGCCAAATCCTACAGCTGCCTCAGCTCAGCTGTGGGACACAAAAGATACCCTGGCAAGAAACTTAATGGAAAACAATGCAAGATCCATCATATTCTTATGTTGCCTCTGCAGAAATATATTATGACTACATGACAATAAGACAGACACCATCAAAAGGATAGTCTATTATTGAAAATATTTATAAGTCACCTTGAAGAATAAAATTCTTTGTCAAGGCAACTTCCATAATAAAATACAATACTTTCAAAATATTCCAACGTTAATAAAGCCAACATTGATCAAACACACAGCGGAGGCTAGGTTTCAGTTTATTCTAGACTGCATTGCATTACAATGGTTACAACTGCTTTTAGATATGAAACTGTGTAACTGTTCCCATTGCTGATGTTTTTATTGTGCAATCACTTTGAGTTATTTCATTTAAAGCAATTCATGCATGGAATTAAACAAACAGGACAGAACGGTATGTTTGCAGCTATTCTTGTTCCTAACAGCCTCTTTCAAACCACGTGGGCGTCCACGTTATGCTAACATGAGCAAGATTAGAAGCGGACAGATGAAAACACTGGGTCAGTTGTATCCAGGGGTTAAAAAAAATCATAATCCTCACAGGAACAGCTAGGCAGCACTGAAGGCCACATGCTCAGCTGAAAATGTCAGCTATAAAGGATATACAACATTTTTTGTTACATTGGTCAGTTACAGGAAACAGCCAAATAAATTCCATTCCCATCTTATTAGAAGGTCCATTCCACACAACATAGGAAGCAGACCTTTAGTGTAGTGGCACTACGCCTTGGAATTCCCTCCCATTAAATATTAGACAGGTGCCATCTCTGTTATCTTTTCAGCGCCTACTGAAGACCTTCCTCTTTCAACAAGCCTTTTAAGTAGAGACCTTATCCCAGTTTGCATCTGTGCTAGAACTGGTTTTTTAAAGTTTTCTTAATTAAAAGAAAATTTTAAGATGTTTTATTTTTAAAATGTTTTAAAGATGTTTTGTTTTTGAAATGTTTTCAGTGTTTTGTTCGCTGCTCTGGGCTCCTTCAGAAAGGGTGGGATAGAAGTTTAAATTATTATTATTATTATTATTAATAATAACAACAGAAAGAACAGAGGGATTCTTGTTTTCAGCAGCAGCAGAGCCCATGTCTGTCACCATGTCTAGTTCCAGCCTAAGAGAATAGCAGCTTGCCTAGTGAGTTCATTGCAGTCCTGTGGCTCATCACGTCGTTCAGTTGCACACAGTTCCTGATCTCTCCCCCAGGCACCTGAGCAAGGTACCACAGCTTAGTTGCAGAACCCATGATTTGCATGCAGAAGCCCCAGGTTCAGTCCCTAGTATCTCCTGTTAAAAAGATCAGGTAAACAGGCAATGGGAAACATAAAGACATTCAAAGGGAGCCACTCAATCAGACCAAAGGCCTAGCTAGCTAGCATTCTATTCTCAGAGTGGCTAGCCAAATGCCCATAAAAAGCCTGCAAACTGGACACAAGTTCAATAGTACCAGCAGCCGACAGTGTGGTGGGGCTGCACTGCTCAACTGTCGGAAGGCAGAGCTGGGGTCCCAATCCCGGGGAGCTGGATCCCGAAGAGTTGGGAGAAGAGTATTCAGATGGATGGCAGAGGGAAGGGGGAGGAACTTCCCCCCTTTGGAGCGAAGACGAAACAGAGGAACTGCCAGTGATAAGGTCGCTTAGCGACAGGGAGCCTGAGCCCTCCCTGGACATTCTCACGCCTCCCCCTCTTTCAGGCTCAGAGCAAGAGGGGAAAGAGGGAGGGCTGCTCACAGCCGAAAAGCGGGGAGGCAGTTTACCATCAGCCCCTCCCCTATCCCCCATCCTGGAATCGGAAACTTCAGAAGAGGAGGGGGTGATGCTTCCCCCCTCACCGCGCACACGCAGACAGCTGAAAAGACAGGAGAGAAGGGGGGGAAGGCGGGCAGTACCTGAGGGGCAGTTAAGGAGGAGCGAAAGATTGCGCGCCCGTTTGGCCCCTTCTTAAAGAACAGGCGGGAAGAAGTCCCTTGCTCTGTCAACTTTCTCCCAATGCCGCAGGACCTGTATCCCTGTATTGCTTCATGAGAAAACGCAGTCTTTGTTTGGACATTACCCTAATAAAACACGAATTAACTACAGCCGTTGGTCTGGTTCCTGAGTCACATCCTGGGCCTGACATCAACTGACCTCTGTCCAACAGAGTTGCTGCAGCATACCAGGATGGTGAATGAGAGGGGTCTGGAGGCAGCAAGGCCAGCCCAGTTCAAATGCACCATCGGAGTTAATTTGCCACTCCTACTGGTGTGTCTGCACCACACTGACCTTGTCATGACCCTCCCCTCTCCATCGCCATATGTTGCAGTGACTCAGCTAGACAGAGGTCAGGTGAGCAGTGCAGCCCCACCACGCTGTCTGCTGCTGAAGAGTGTTCTCCTGATTGTGATCCCCAGCGACTGGTAGTCAGAGGCATATTACCTTTGAAACTGGAGGCAGTACATAGCCATTGTGACTGGTAGCCCTTGAAAGCCTTATCCTCCAAAGATATGTCCAATCCCATTTTAAAGCTGTTCCAAGTCGGCAGCCATCGCTACAGTTTGGGGTTTGTGACGAACTACTCCTTTTTGGTCTCTCCTATATCACACCATTCAACTTCACTGGAGGGCCCTGGGTTCTGACATTAGACAAAGGTTTTTCCTCCCATGACACTTGAAACAGTTGCTTCTAGTTAAAAGTAGACAGAACTAGGACAAGCAGCCTGACCTGGCACACGGCAGCTTCCTATAGCTAACACGATATCCAAAGCAGGGGTTTTCTTGGATCAAAATCCAGTTTTGATTGTATACTAGCTCTCATGTAACTTTCCTCTCATTTATTTATTTAAGACATTTATATACAGTACCATGTAATCATTAGCATTTCTAAGCAGCATACATAAAAATGAACCATACAGAAAAGACAACAAGAACAATTCATCATAAAACCAAATACTACCTTAAAATGTTTGTTGGAATAAGAACGTTTTCATTGTGTGGCTGAAGTTCAGCAAGGAGGGTGCCTGTCTAATCTCTGTTGGGAGGGAGTTTCACAGGTTTTATTTAATGTTCCTTAGGAGCACATTTTTTAATCTCTCTGTGTGTGCGTGTGTTCGTGTTCCCCTGAGAGGGATGTATTATCAAATACTCTTTGAAATCAAGCAGCAGGGAGGTAAACTCAAGAGAACACGCTCTCTTTGGAGAATTTTGAGTGGCTGCTCAGTGCCATACCGCTAATTGAGCCTGTCAGATAAAGCAACATAACACAACACAATCTCTTTAGGCTACCACAACTCTGCGGTTAACATCAATTTGTCTAGCATAAGTACTAATGTTCTCCAGCAGCGATGCAAATTAAGGCCAGAGAGATTTGCTAATAGGACTCTGACAGATGGATATGGGCTGGCCTTTCCCTGGTAGAAACAAGAGATGATGTAAATTAGGTTAACTAGGAGGCAAAAAACAAACCAAAAAACCCACAACACAACCTTCTCTCCAGAGTACTGAAGTAAATAAAATATGATCAAGCCATAGAGAGACAGTAGTAAAAGACAGGGAACAAATTTATATTTAAGATGACAACACACAGATATTTTAAACTACAAATTAATCTCCGGCTAAAGGGGCTGGAAATATTGAAGTCACGATGAAATAATCATGACTTTAAAAGTATGTAGACCTTAGTACAATTCTGGAACCGAGGTTCGTGTATCTGTATGGTATGTATTCAGTGCTCATCTGACCTGCACAGTCCACACGCTCGAAGTGAGGAATGGAGAATCTGCGGCTCTCCAGGCGTTTGGAGAAGGGCCGTAGCTCAGTGGTAGAGCATCTACCTTGCATGCAGGTCCCAGGTTCAATCTCCTGCATCTCCAGATAGGACTGGGAGAGGCTCCCTGCCTCAAAACCCAGAAAGTCACTGCCACTCAGTGTAGACAGTGCTGCACTAGATGTACCAGTGGGTCTGACTCAGTATAAGGTAGTTTCCTAGGTTGCTATGTAACTTTATGTCATAATCTCTGATCGTGCTAGCCAAGGGCGAGGCTGATGGCAGTTGGAGTCCAACAACACCTGAAGGGCCTCAGATTCCACCTTGCTGCTCAAGTCTTCAGCCTGTTACTGATCCATTCACATATCTGCACTCCATCAGGGTGGGGATAATGAATTTGCTGTAATGATGAAAATATGATGATGATGATGATGATGTAAACCATGAAATCTGGAGATTCTATGTAGGGTTCTTCCATTGCACATCATTCTTTATCTCTGCAGAAGTGACAAAAAAAGACATTTCTGGATCTACTTAAGAACATTCAGTCCAGTGCAGTGTCTCTAGCAGTTGCCAGACATATGCTCGCAGGAAGCTCACAAACATGATAGTGACTGTCATCTCTTGCTGTTTTTCTTCAGCTGTAGAGGCCTCTGAAAGCATCTCTCCAAGGAGTTCCAGTTTTAAATATTCCTCTAATAGTGAACTCATTCTCTGTATGGATCCTTATGTAGGCCATGCCAGTCCACGCCCAGGAGGATTCAAACCGCCCAGAGAGCTTCAGCTATTGGGCAGTTTAGGAAGGTAGTAAATAAATACAATAAGTCTAAAATAAGAGAAGAAGGGTATGAACAGGCTCGAGTTACTCCAAGGTTTGCAGAAATGGAAAAGAACCACAAACACAGCCCTCTGAGGACTGAGCATGCTCAGTGGGTGCAGAATGCTGACTGACTGTTGGTGGAGAAAAACAGAAAAGTGGGCAAATGGAATGGAGTATCTTTCAAGATGACATGGCTGGCTGGCTGGCCCCATAAAACTGGAACACTCCATACTGCAACGTTTTGTCACAGATCTCAGGTTATAGCCCAAACTGGAAAATTGACACTGCCCAATGTGTATGCTGTGTGCACACATGCAGTACCTTTCTTATGAATATAAATCATGTTCTACCTATGGGATTCACATTAGTCCTATGCTAGGATGGAAAGGGGAAAATATCTAGAGATTGCAAATACCCCAGTAGCTACTGGATGCTGTCCTTCTCATAAAGACTGGCATTTAGTTAGCCAATCAAGAGGCAGATAGAAAGGCACTGGCATGCAATATTTTTGAGGGGAACAGGGAGGACTGCACTTGGATAAAGTTCACAAGCAGCACAACATTACTGGTTCACCAACTGCAGGAGCATAATAAAAGTGAAGTAAGCATTTGGTATTTAGTTTTACCCTCAAAGACGTTAAAAATACATACAGTTATAGGCACACTACACTATTCATTTTTCAAGGGTTCTCCCTGTTGTCAGCCATACAGCCAGTTTTTGTCTATTTTCTATCATAATGCAGGACAGCATCTCAGATTGCAAAGTCATTGGTCAAAACTCATCCTTAATGACGAAGTGTGGCTGATCTTCAGGTTTGAAGTTTGGATTAGGGCTGCCATCTTCATTGAGAATTCTTTGGGCAGTATAGCCAACAATAGGATATTTGGCTTTGTAGACATTATTGAATGTGTCATCCAGAGACTGCAGCTCCTCTTCTGTTAGTCCCATCTAAATGAAATGTGATTGTGTAAAGAGAGAAAGGTGTGTGCAGGGGGAGGAGGGGAAGAGAAGAGAGATCAGATCCAGTCACAGTGTCATCTCACTATGAAAAAGGGAAAGAAAGATGCATAGGTACCAGAGATCCCCACCCCGCTTTTGGCAGCTCTGCTTTTTGAGTCCACCCACCTGTCTGATCCTACATGCACTTGGGTCAACAGGTAATCACCAATGCAACCAGGGCCACATGCAAGCAGATATCCAGGACTGTGCACCCTGCTCACGCCACACAGAACAGATATCTCTTTTCCTTACTGTATCATGTGTGAGATCCACTGGATCAAGTGACATCTTTGCAATTCCTCGTGTGGAGTCTTTGCCAACAAGCGCATTGTATGGTGCTCCTTTCCCATAAAACTCTGTCCAAGGAGAAGAAAATAATATATCAGTAATGAAGCCCAGATTCATTACACTTTAAAAAAAACTCTCATAGAACTTATGTCAAAAAGGCTGTTTCATTTGAGGACAACAACGTATAAGTTAGAAAACTGTAAATGAGGGTAGAAAAATCCCACAGTCATCTGGTTGCTCAGGAGCCTAGAAATTCAATGCTTGCACACTGGATGCTGGGACTGACAATATTTGGAGGCTTATCTGTTGCCTTTGCATAGCACCAGTACTTCAAATTTAGATTCCAACAATGAAGAACTGAAAATATTTTCTTAGCCTCAATTGTACAAGGAGAGAAAAGATTATTTATTTATTTATTTATTTATTTTATTTGTATCCCACCCTTCCTCCCAGCAGGAGCCCAGGGTGGCAAACAAAGCCTCAAAACACTTTAAAACATCATTAAAACATATCTTAAAATACATTAAAACAAAACAGCATTAAAAACATTTAAGATGCCCACTTAATGCACTTATCATCCACCCTAGCCATGAAAGCAACATACTACTAACATAGAACTGATGATATAAAACCAGCAAATGATCAGAGGTCATCCAGCACTGTATATTATACATAATACTAGAACTCATGGACATCCAATGAAGCTGAACGTTGGAAGATTCAGGACAGACAAAAGAAAGTACTTCTTCATGCATCACATAGTTAAAACTATGGAATTCACTCCCACAAGAGGCCACCAACTTGGATGGCTTTAAAAGAGGATTAGACAAATGCATAGAGGACAAGTCTAACAATGGCAACTAGACATGATGGCTTCAACAGAGGCTCACCTGCCCCACCTACCTCCTGCATCGCTGCTTCAGTGCGCTAGTGTGCTGATGCCTTCCATCACCCAAGATGGGAGGGTATCCCTAAGGGGTGAATACCCCCTCCACCATCTTGGATGATAGCAGACTGCACGTGCAATGTGCCAGCACACTGATGTGGCAACACAGGAAGTCGGTGGGGCAGGCCTATTTAAGCCCGCTCCATCTGCATCGGATGTTGGGGAGCATGACGACACAGGCCAGGGACAGCCTGGTGCCCAAGGGCCCAGTCATTCGTGGTGCCAGCCCTGGCCAGAGGCTGAGGAAAGAAAGAGGAAAACCTTCTTGCTGTACAGTTAACTCACCTTTTCCAGCCGTGACATCAAACACCACACCTTTCACAGCTATATAAATAGGTTGATCCTCCTGAAACATTTTTTTCAAAAACCAAGAGATATAGATACTTAAGAATCATCAAATATATATTTTTAAAGCTGTTAACTTGCTATTTCCCCAAACAACCCCAAAGCAACTTAAAGCAAGTTAAAAGAGAGAGGCATTCCTTCTTTTTGTGTCCTATAAAGCTTTTATGACCCGTTTGCACATTGCACTAAGTCAAACCATGTGTGGGTTTCTAGAGAGATCACGACTGCAATGCTTCTCTCCCAGACCTGCTGCTCTACTTGGGCCAAGCCATGGCTTGGTTCAGCACTATGTCTGAACATGGGCTTGTCGTTTATCTCACCACTTTATGACTACACCACTGGACATACCCTTCAAAGGGGAAATTAAGGAAGAGATATGAATTACAGCCCAGCCTTACGTATATTTACTTCAATTTTTTTAAAAAAAAATCCTGCTGAAGCTTTGGCTCAAGTAAGTATGTACAGGTTTGCACCTGAACAGCATCCTTCTACACCTGTTTACTAAGAAAACCCTGAGTGTTCAGTGGTTCGACTCCTGAATATGAGTCCATAGGTTCTCCAACACAGGCATTTTTTTTATTTCACAAAATTTATATACTACTTGATTGTAAAAAACCTCTAAGAGGTTTACAATTTTTTTTTTACAATTATTGATAAAACAAGTAATTAAAAACATTAAAAACAGACTAAGAAGATTAAAACACATTAACATCTATGCATAGGCTTGCCTAAACAAAAATGTTTGACGCTTCCTTCTGTTGCAACGGGAATCAAATAGACGATACAACGACACATAGGTGTTTCGAGTACTTTGCATCCACATCTTACTGGAAGAAGTAGCCTGCCGCTCAAAGTGTCGGGAAACCAACCAACAACAAGACAAATGTAGTCAGCACCCAGCAGTCTGACTCGGTTGCTTCTCTGGATCTGCCTGATCGAATCAAACAGCACGAGCGGAATCCTCTCCGCCTCCCGAAGCCTGGGCCAGCGTTGCAAGATAGGTGCAGCAAGTCCTCCCAGCCCAAGCCTGGCCCGCAAGGGGGCAGCCCTTCCCCGTCGTCCTCTCCCGGAAACCTCCCCGTACCTCCTGCCCGTTGTATCTCGCCAGCTCGGATTCGGTGAAAAGCCGCACGGGTCTGTGGCGGGGTGCGGGTTTGAAGCGCAGCTCCTGCTCGGTCATCCCCTCTTGGAAGCCCAGTAGGGCCGAGGCTAGCAGGGCCAGCGCCAATCCGAAGCCGTCGGCCATGGCAGTCCTGGAGCGGATGGCTGCCAAGTCCTGCGGGGCGGGGACGAGGGAAAAGTTTAGCTCGGATTGAGTTTCTCGACAGCAAACGCTTTCCCGTGGCTCCTCACGCTTGCCTTGCCTCTCCCCGCCCTCCTTTTCGCGCTGTAACAGCCAGTGCTGTCGAGGCCTTTTTACGTGCTCTTAACTCCACCGCTCAATGTTCAATTGTTAAAATGAGACCTGAGGAGAGGTTGAAGCCCCCCTAGAAATTACACTCTGCCCTAAACAAACCCAAGATGTGGGACACTGTTGGTTTCGATTACCAACACCCAAAGGGGAGGGGAAGGGGGAAGGAAACACTCTGCATATGCGCCAAAGTTGTAAGTCCTTTAAGATAAGGGTTATGGTAGTGAGTCCGCACCCGACTTTCATGGCGACTTGGTGGCATGACCTGTCGAGGAAGTTTGAAATGTCAAAAACATACTTTCCCCTTACAAAGTAAGAAACACATTTTGCCAATTAGGTGCTACATGCATTACCATCTTGATTGTCATATTATTCTCCAAATGCCAAAACCATTAGAATTATGACATTTAGTACCTATTAGCAAAAAGTGGGGATTTAGGTTATGACAGCAGCAGCACCCACAGGTGTCTTGACATTTTAAAGCTGTTTTTACTGTTGGTATACCGCCTTGTGATATTGTATATGAAAGTGCAGTTTATAAACATTTAATTAAATAAATAGCTGTGGTTGGTAGGTAAGCTTCAGTTTTAGGAGTGTCTGATAAAAAGGTTAAAGATAGGATGTGTAAGTATCCAGGCCTCTGTCTCCACACACTGCTGCCACTTGCTGGATCCAGGCATGCAGCTTTCTTTGATGAATCAGCTGACAAAAGCAATTCATGCTTGCAGCTCTAATTGGTACTTAATTTTAGGTATGAATAAAAACAGTTTTTCTGAAGACACACAACTTTGCATTTCAATGTTGCACACATGTCACCATCAGCATTCCCCTCCTGGGGAGAGCAAAGAGCAGGTGGCCTCTTCTAAGATGTTGCCTGCCATCTACAATTTTTATCAGGACTTGTGTTTATTATTTATTTATTAAATGTATATCCCACCCTTCCTCCCAGAAGGAGCCCAGGGTGGCTAACAGGCAATAAAACGCTAAAAACATCTATGAAATGTAAATGTATTGCCTTCAAGTTGATTCCGACTTATGGGCGACCCTAGGAATAGGTTTTTCATAGTAGGTGGTTTTTACCATTGCCTTCCTCTGAGGCTAAGAGGCAGTGACAGGCCCAAGGTCACCCAGGTAGCTTCATGGTTGTGTGGGGATTCAAACCCTGGTCTCTCAGGTCATAGTCCAACACCTTAACCACTACACCACACTGGCTCTCCAAAACATCTTAAAATGAAACATCTTTTTAAAAAAAACTAAAAACAATTTCAGCACATATGCTTAAAAGGCTTGTGGAGAAAGAAAGGTTTTCAGTAGGCACCAAAAAGACAACAGAGGTGGTGCCTGTCTAATATTTAAGGAGAGGGAATTCCAAAGGGTAGGTGCTACAACACTAAAGGTCCGCTTGTGGAACACACCTCCTGATGAGGTGGTATCTGCAAGAGGCCCTCACCTGCAGAGCATAGTGACCAACTGGGTATATAAGGAGTGAGGAAATCTTGCAGATATGTTTAAAATAATACATTTTTAAACAAAGCTACCCAGTTAATGAGGGATGCCTTTTAATTGTTCAAGGTTTTATCATTGTTTGATCTATCCGATCAACAATCTAACACTGCAATCCTATGCAGATTAGCCTAGGGAGTTCAAGTGGGCTTCAGGGCACACACAGCTCTGCCCTCCAATGGGGGAATTGCTGGGGGAGGGGACTACCCCCACTACCTCCCCTGCACCCCCAGCATCTGCTACTTGGAGCAGCTGCCTCACTCTGCCTAATGGTAGGGCAGGCTCTGCAAGTTGTTCCAGCAAAAGGTCTGGGGAAGTGCCCTAGCTCAGTGGGAAAGCATCTGCCTTGCATGCAGAAGGTCCCAGGTCCAACCCCCGGCATCTCCAGGTAGGGCTGTGGGAGACGCCTGCCTGAAACCCTGGAGAACAGCTGCCAATCAGTGTTGACAATATTGAGCTGGATGGACCAATGGTCTGACGAGGTATAAGGCACCTTCTTCTGTTCCTATGTTTGGTCCCTGACAGCACAACCTATGTATGCCTGCTCTACAGTCATGGGCCTCAGAGGAGATGGCATAAGATTGCAACCTACGGATTACCTGGGAACAGACTTCTAAGTCTGCACAGGATTGTGCTGTGTGACTGTCTACTCAGATGCAAGTCCCAATGAGTTCAAATGAGCATATTCTCAGTTAAGTGGATAGTAGGACACTGCAGCCTTCGTGCATGTTTTTGAACACGGCGATTCCCCAGGAGCCGCAAGTCAAGTCTATTGTACCTGTTTACAAACTACATTTCCCAGCATCCCATTCTCTCCGTTCGTGAGTCAGTGCAAGTAAGCGATCATTCACACCCAAGGGGGTAAAGTTAGTTGTGGCATCTGGAGGAAACTGTGTGGAGTCGCGTGCGCTTGCGCCGGCCATCTCACGGCCAGATAATGTGTGTCCAGCGGCGCCTTCTGCTCTTTGAGCAGCTTGTCGTTTGCCCGCCACAACTGTCGCGCCGCCGGCTCCCGGCTTCTTTTGTAAGCTGCTGCTGCCGCCTCTCCCGCCTGCCTTTCTCTTCGGCGGTGCCATGATTACACGCGAGACCTCGTCATCTTACCAAGAGGTAAGATGGGGGCGTGAGCGCAAAGTGGCTTGGATCTTGCCTGCCTCTGAGCCTCCGTCGACTAATTGCACTAATGTCGACCCAGTGTGCGGCAGCTGTGAAAAAGACAAATTCCATGCTAGCGATAATTAGGAAAGGTATTGAAAATAAAACAGCCGATATCATAATGCCATTGTATAAATCTATGGTGCGGCCGCATTTGGAATACTGTGTACAGTTCTGGTCGCCTCATCTCAAAAAGGATATTATAGAGTTGGAAAAGGTTCAGAAGAGGGCAACCAGAATGATCAAGGGGATGGAGCGACTCCCTTACGAGGAAAGGTTGCAGCATTTGGGGCTTTTTAGTTTAGAGAAAAGGCGGGTCAGAGGAGACATGATAGAAATGTATAAAATTATGCATGGCATTGAGAAAGTGGATAGAGAAAAGTTCTTCTCCCTCTCTCATAATACTAGAACTCGTGGACATTCAAAGAAGCTGAATGTTGGAAGATTCAGGACAGACAAAAGGAAGTACTTCTTTACTCAGCGCATAGTTAAACTATGGAATTTGCTCCCACAAGATGCAGTAATGGCCACCAGCTTGGACGGCTTTAAAAGAAGATTAGACAAATTCATGGAGGACAGGGCTATCAATGGCTACTAGCCATGATGGCTGTGCTCTGCCACCCTAGTCAGAGGCAGCATGCTTCTGAAAACCAGTTGCCGAAGCCTCAGGAGGGGAGAGTGTTCTTGCACTCGGGTCCTGCTTGCGGGCTTCCCCCAGGCACCTGGTTGGCCACTGTGAGAACAGGATGCTGGACTAGATGGGCCACTGGCCTGATCCAGCAGGCTCTTCTTATGTTCTTATGTTCTCCGTCCTTCGCCACCTCCCCTGACCGCCCGCGAGGCGTTAAGGGCGACAGACCCGCTCGTTTTACTGCTTTGCTGAGCCGAGAATTGCGCGCACCGTAAAGAAACAAAACCTTTGCGGCTTCACTGGCAAACAAAGAAATGTTCCGAGAAATAAACATAGATTGAGGACCGTGCTGTCCCTCTGCACAAAATCTAGCTATAAGTTTCTTGTTTGCCAGTGAAGTCACAGCACTAAAGGCATTTTCTTTCCTGCGCACAGTAAAGCCACTCAGCCCCCCCCCCCCACTGCACTTTACAGGCATTTTCTAGACCAGATGGCAAGAGTCCAGAAATAGGAGCTCAGCTGAAAACTGCAGAAGGGTAGCTGATTCTTCTGTCGCAGGCAATTCATAATGAAAA
Source organism: Rhineura floridana (assembly GCF_030035675.1). Classification (NCBI taxonomy): domain Eukaryota; kingdom Metazoa; phylum Chordata; class Lepidosauria; order Squamata; family Rhineuridae; genus Rhineura; species Rhineura floridana. Next base: position 174,564,320 of record NC_084483.1, read on the forward strand.
TATGAATAGTTAATAATCCTCCCAATGAGCTGAGTGCTATCCTAGAACGCAGTTGGTGACAATAAGCACTTTTGTAAGCGATCTTACTATATCTGTTTGCTAAGGTGTAAGACCCACTGAGTTCATTGGGGTTTACTTTCTGTTGTTGTTGCTTGTTTGTACGTAGGATAGTTGTCTTAAATCCCTTAATTTCCAGTTTGTAACCTTGCAGGGTCTGAACATCAACTCCAACCTTAATTCCATATAATGATTCTTCTAATGATTTCCAGAAATCGGTTTAACACCTCAAAGAAAGGTAGTCGCCATTAAGTGCCCTTTTCAATGTCAAGGATAGCCTGGGTGCTTTGTTCCCTTGGGCCAACTTTTTCTTCCTTTTTTTTGTGTTGGTTTTTTGTGTGTTCTTTTTTGCAAAAGGATATCCTGCAGTCTCTCACACGAGGGCTGCTCTTGCATCATTTTGTTGCTTTTCTGTCTGAAGGAACCCAGATCTCTTATGTTCATTCAGCTAATCTGGCAGGAAAGGGAAGGGGGCGGCTCCTGATGTAAACAAACCCTTCCAGGTTGCGCTTAAAACAAAAATTAAAGAAAACTCAGAAAATTGGATGCACTGTATTTGTATGTACTCTGGCACAACGCTATCAAAGTGATCTTAGCCATGGAGTTAAAACTCCTCCGCAGTCTCCACGACAGGTCTTGAGGTGCACCTAATTTGCACATCGATGTAGCAGCTGGTGCAACTGTAACTCCCTGCTTACTTGTCTTTGCTTCTCCTTCAGAGCTGCAGTAGCTGGGAGACTACAGCTCATTGGATTCAAAACCATGCTTTACTTTGGGGGACATTTGCAAAAATATTGTTTGTTTGTTTGTTTGTTTATTTATTAAATTTATACCCCAGGGTGGCAAAATAGCTTGAATGTAGCCCAGAATAAAACAACAGTCCCTGTTTCTGTTCTCATATTCGCAAATTCCATTGGGGCAACTGTTTGTTGTAGTGAAATCAATTAAAGGGGCCTTGTAAAGACAGCGGATGCTTCCAAACAGGGGCTCAGTGTTGTAAATGGGATGTTGGCTGCAGTGTGGATGTTTTTTAGCCTATCCAGTTCTTCTCAGAAAGGGTAGATCTGGATGAAAGTGGGAGAAGGTATGGGCTGGCATTTTGATGTCAATGATGTGTGGATGCTGCAAAAAAATTGCATGGATAAGAAGCACCAGTACTTCAATAAACACCCATTTGGAAGTACCCTAATGCATTTATTATGACAAAAGCTTCTGTAGACTAAGCTTATGCCATCTATAAAATGTGTTGATTTTTAAGGTGCTACAAGACTTTGTTGTTTTTATATTAGCTAGTGCAGATGTGGAATAATCATATTTTGTCAGCAGCAGGGAACCTATGGCCCTCCAGATGTAGACGCTCATCAGCCACAGTCAGCATGGCCAGTGGCCAAGAATGATCAGAGTGGTAGTCTGGCCACAGGTTTCTGTCCCCTGCATTGGGTAGTGCAGGTGAAAAATAATAACATCATTTACAACAGCAATTTCTATGCCCACTGAGAATGCTGTGTCATCACTGAGCTGTTTTTGGGCGTTCCTCCCTATCGTGGATCCCTCTGTGATATCCACTCTGCAATGGGGTAATGTGCCACGCATCACTGTTAACTTTTGGTAGTACTGCCACCACCCTACTTATAAGCCTTTAAGCTTGTGGAGAGTAGGACTCTCTGCAGCCTTCCAGCTTTTATCCTGTAGTGATCTAAACCAGCCAGCCAGCCTCCCGTTTTTCAAATGATAAAAAGTTTATTAAAGTAATGATTAAGGAAGGGGTACAATATAAAATAAAGGATCAGTTCAGCTTCTAGCTAGCCTACTGCTTTGAGTAAGCCACAAAGTTTAACTTACATGCCTGACTTATGCATGGATCTTCAAGATGTTCAGGTGAAGACAAAAATAGGAAAAAAAACACCTATAGAATGACAGAGTAATGGAGGGGGGAAGCCCAATGAATAGAGACAGGACCTGTGATAGCATGAGGTAGGTCACATGTGCAGGAAACCTTTGGAGATGGGTGCTTGGGGGCAACTTTTGCTTTGCCCAGCAAGAGAAAGATGCACAAGACAGATTTAACTCAAGAGAAAACACTGTCTTGTATTGGGAGAGGGGGTGCTTGAGAGATGCCTAGCCCATCTTTGAATAAAGGAATCTTTGATCTAAGCCAGGTGTGTGGAATGCTTGGCCCCCCAGATGTTGTTGAACTACAACTCCCATTGTGCCTGGCCTTTGGCCATGCTTGCTGGGGCTAATGGGAGTTGAAGTCCAACCACATCTGGAGGGCCATAGGTTCCCTGTCACTGCTTTAGACAAAGTGAAAATTGTGGTTGGTCAGGAAGGGATTTGGGCAGGCTATCATCCCAGCCCACTTAGGGTTTTTTTTCTAAATATGTTTTGTACTTCTGCAAATCTTGGGGTTTCCCCAAGCCTACAGACAATCTCCCTCTTATGCATTAATAGTGCTGCTTTGACTAAGGAGCAACACTCGGATAATGAGTTTGCTGTGTATGATGATTCAGTTCAGTATGCTTCAAGCATTCAAAGTGATTTACATGCAGCGTGTCAAGCTAATCTTATGGCAATGCCTTTACTAGTGAGGAAGCTTTTGAATTCACCAAAAGTTTTTATCAGGCTCGCTATTAAGCAAAATGACTGAAAAGTGGGGGTGGGGCAATAGATAAAAAGGATGTTGCTGGGCAAGTTTTTTTTTTAAAGTCCTAATCTGCAGTCTGTAATAGTCTTAAAATGGAACAGGGAAAGTGCTATGTAGACTTAATTTTAGTTATTCTGTGACTGGTGTAAAAAAAGTTCTCCAGTTCCATCAAAGATGAATGGGACAAAGATGCAATGGCTGCTCTCCCTTTGAAAATATAAAAGCCAGCAGATGTTTGGTTTGATCTGTCGTACTGCACACCCAGGTTCTTTGGGAGAATAAAAGTGAAATTATTTGCCTCTGTAATGCTTACAACAGCAGTGAAACGTAGGCCAATATTATTCCCACATTGCAGATCAAAGAGTCTGCTGAGCAAATAGTGGCTCTCCTCTTGTCTCAGATGAGATTTGTGCCAGGGGCTTCACACTCCCAACTACTGTACTGCACAGAGAATTGAGCATCTACACCAGAGGTGGGAAACCTTTTTGATCAGCTCGAGGATTGCATTCCCTCATACATGGGCAATCCTACCAGGCCACATACTAGTGGAGGAAGGAGCCAGAGGCAAAAAGTGAGTGGAGCGATGGATGTGACTCTTACCTCCAATGGTATAAAAATCAGAGGTTTCTCCATATACACTCCACATGTCTTTTCATTCTCCAACCACCCGAGCAATAAAGAGGCATTATCACAGTGCAAGAACACATTCCAGCCAGGCCAAAACACTTGAGGAAGGAGCGGAGCAAGGCCAGTGGGGTGTGTGTGTGTGTGGCCTGGGGATCAGGTGTGGTCTGGAGAGAGTCTAGAGGGCTGGACAGAGAAGCCTGGATGGCCACGTTAGGCTCCCAGGCCTGAGGTTCTTCCCCCAATTTAGCGCAGGCTCCTCTGTTTTAGAGATTAAAAGGTCTTTTTGCAAAATGTTTTGACGAATCCCCACAATCCTATGTTTGGCTGTCTTTGTTTTTTTAAATGTTCTGGATTAAGTTACCCAAAGTGATTTACTCACATGATTCTGCAGTTTAAATGGACTTCAGAAGAACTGAAAAATTTGTACCCTTTCCCCAACTCTTTAATGCCCTTGAAGGAGGTTAATATGTGTTAAGAACTAACTCATGTATAAATGATTTCTGCCACCCCCACCCCTTGAACACACTGTATTTAGTCTTTGGCCTCTTGAACAGTGAATGCCAAATGAAATAATGAGTCTCGAATTGTGCAAACTGAACAATTACAAATTGAACAAAATGGCCCCAGACATAAAAGGAAAACCTCACTTTCATTACATTTTATCTCAAGACCTTTCTCGGTGATTCGTGAAAACTAACCTGACACATACACATGAAGTGATATGCATGTGAATGTGCAGGGAAAAGACTTCATCTTGCAATCTCATGCACACCGAGGCAGGAGTAAGCTCTATTTAACAAAGTTCTGAGTATACGTGCATAGGATTGTGTTGTAAGGCCAAGGGCCCCTTGTAAGCTGCAGGAAGGAAGAGGTAAATCTTACATCCTCTTATACTCTGGCTGCCTTCTTGTTTAGGAGAGGGGCCATAGCTCAGTGGTGGAGCACATACTTTTCATGCAGAAGAGCCTAAATTCAGCCCCTGGCATCTCCGGTTCAAAAGGCCAAGTAGCAGGTGATGTGAAACACACCTCTTTGCATGACTCTTGGGGAGCTGCTGCCAGTCAGAGTGGAGAAGACTGGGCTAGGTGGGCAAATAATCTGACCTCGTATAAGGCTGCTCCTCCTATGTTCCTAAGCAGTGGCAGGATTTTTTTTTGTGTTAGAAGGAGTCTTGTTTAATGGCCACTCCTTTTCTTCAGAAAAAAAATTCCCTTAGGGAGTGTTAGTGCAGTCCATTATTTGTCTTGAGTCCTGTGAAACCTGGGGATAAAACAGGCCAGAGCACTGGGCTGAAAACAACAGAATGAAATTGTACAGAGATAAGTGCGAAGTTCTACACCTAGGAAAAAGAAACCAAGTGCACAGTTATAAAATGGGGGATACCTGGCTCAGATTATGACATGTGAGAAGGATCTTGGGATTGTTATTGATCACAAGCTGAATATGAGCCAACAGTGCAATGTGGCTGCAAAAAAGGCAAATGCTATTTTAGGGTGCATGAACAGAAGTATAGTTTCCGAATTGCATGAAGTACTAGTTCCCTTATGTTTGGCACTGTTTTGGACACCGCACTTTAAGAAAGATGCAGACAAACTGGACCAGGTTCAGAGGAGGGCGACGAGGATGATCAGGGGACAAAACCCTATGAGGAAAGACTGAAAGAGGTGGGCATGTTTAGCCTTGATGAGAGAAGACTGATGGGAGCTTTGATAGCACTCTTCAAGTACTTAAAAGATTGTCGCACAGAGGAGGGCCAGGATCCCGTCTTGATCATCCCAGAGTGCAGGACACAGAATAATGGGCTCTAGTTATAGGAAGCCAGATTTTGGCTGAACATCAGGAAAAACTTCCTAACTGTCAGAGCGGTATGACAATGGAACCAATGACCCGGGGAGGTGGTGGGCTCTCCAAGAGGCAGCTGGACAGCCATCTGTCGGATATGCTTTAACTTGGATTCCTGCATTGAGCAGGGGGTTGGACTCACTGACTTTATAGGCCCCTTCCAACTCTAGTATTCTATGAAAGCCCAAATTCACTGAGTGGCTTTTGACAAGGCACATGCTCTCACCTCTGTTCCCCATCTGTTAAATCACAATTCCCTCTATTTCTGATACCTAGAGATGGTGTGGATCTTTATGAAACCAAAATGGCATTATCCTCGCACAAGATAAAGGTGCTGGCAGACTTGGAGGAACTTCAAGGTTTGCAAAACTTTAGCTACCAAAAATAAAAAAAACACCTTTAGAAAAAAAATCTGAGGGGGTTGGGAAGTTCAGTCACAAATCTGGAGGTAAAATAAATGATACTGCCCTAGGTAAGAGAGGACATACTACAAATCAACAATGTTTCAAGACAAAATCAGAGCTGTGGGAACCCTTTCTCTTGTAGAGATGGGCTTGTAAGAGCTAAGGGAAATTGTGTGTTAGAAGCTCTTCTCCTTGACTGACTTCAGGGATAGGGAACCCGAGGGCCACATTTTCTTCTAGGCAACCTTTTGGGGGCCACATCACATGCCAGTGGTGGACAGGGCCAGAAGCAAAACTGGGCAGAATAATGAATGCAGGTTTTACTTTTGGACAGCAGGCTAGTTTCTATACACACTCACAGACCCCTCTGTTCTCTATCCAGGCAGATGAGAGACATTATCAGAATTCAGTTGGTACATAATGTAGCCACTGGAGACTTGTGTGGGACCAGGCATTCTGATCATGTTACACCAATGCTGTACCAGTAGCTTGGTTGCTTATTTGTTTCCAGGCTCAGTGTGTTGGTTTTGATCTTTAAAACAGGAGTGGGGAATCTTTGGCCCTCCAGATGTTGCCGCAGCACAATTCCCATCATCCCTGGCTATTGACTATGTTTGCTAGGGCTGATGGGAGATGTAGTTCAACAACATCTGGAGGGCTAAAGGTTCACCACCCCTGCTTTAAAGCATTGGTTGGTTTTGGGAAAAGTGATTGGAAGGATCACCTGCACCTACCACAACCTGTTCAGGCCCTGAAATCATACTCCAAGAACCTGCTCTCTGGAGGTCCAAGAACAATCAGACTTGCAGGTACCAGGGACAGGGCCTTTTCAGCTGGTGGCCCCATATCTTTGGAATTCCCTCCCCCAAGAAAGATGTAGGCCCTCTCTTTGGTGTCCTTTAAGTGCACCTGTAAAACATGTTGGTTTCACTTTATTGAATTCTCTGGAATTTATGCTGGTTGATATTTCAGAAGCTGCCACTTCTGTTTTCTGTTTGTTGTAATTGTTCATTTGATACATTGCTGCTGTTGTTTTTGTAAGCTGCTTTGTGAGGCTGTGTCCGGAAGAATTATAATGATAACAATGGCTCAGAGATGCACATTCATTGCTTACTAACTGAAAAAACTGAAACATGAACTGATGATTTGTATAACACATAAACGTATAAGCAAGTTACAGTAGGGCCCCACTCATATGGCAAGTTCCGTTCCAGGCCCCCACTGAAAAGCAAAAACCGCCAGAAAGTGGGGTCCTACTCAGCTGTAGTGTGGGAGTTCCCCGCCCTACAGCTGATCGTGTGATCAGCTGGAGTGCGGGGAGCTCCAGCTGCCATGCTCCAGCCACCACATTCCAGCTGACAGCGATCAGCTGGAGCACGTGATCAGCTGGAGTGTGGGGAGCTTGCGCTCTACAGTTGATCCCTGTCAGCTGGAGTGCGCAATCAGCTGGAGCGCGGGGAGCTCACGCGCTCCAGCTGATCACTGTCAGCTGGAGTGTGGTGACTGGAACTACCCGTGCTACAGCTGATTGCCCCGCTGGCACTGCCGTATTAGCGGAACGCCGACAAGCGGGGTGCCGACAAGCGGGGTTCCTACTGTATAAGCATGTTATATGTTATTTAATATTGTATACACTTATATGCAGTGCTTTTTTGTGATGGAACTCACCGGCACTTCTTCTTTTTTTGCACCCCATGGCAACCATTTTGTGCTGGCACTCACAACACTTCCTGATAAAAGTTTGAGTACCAGCACCTCATTTTTTACAAAAGAAAAAAGAGGAAGAAGCTTATATGACATTTTACCACAAATTCATTATCTGTTAATAAATATTTAATGGGAGTGGTGGTGGTGGAAGGAAAACAAACTCTGATGGCTTTTACGTGTCTGAGCCCATTTTCAAGAGAACACCGCAGCAGAACTTTCATATCCCCTCTCAAACATTATGCTTTTCAATGGAATCAGCTCGCCTGCTGGAGAACGATGAGCCCAAGCGGCACATTCCTTCACAGGCAACCTCCCAAGGATCACCGGCCGCTCTTGGGCAAAAGAGGGCAGAGCAACTGATATGGCTGGGAGGGTAAATTTCAGCTGTGCAAGTATCAGAGGTTTCTTCACTCCTCCACTCCCCACCCCCTGCTTCTGCATCTCCATTCGTCATCCAGGCAAGCAAGCAAGAGGTGTTGTCACAGCAACTCAAAGATGCTTTCTGGTCAGGCAAAAGCACTTGAGAATGGCAAGTTGCAGAGCCCTTGAGGGGGTGTGGCCTGAAGAGAAGGGGCTTGGCCTAGGAAGAGTCCCGAAGGCCACATCGAGAAGGCTGGAGGGCCACATTTGGCTTCCAGGCCTGAAGTTCTGCAACCCTGATGTATATGCATGTAGGAATCACCCATCCCTCAACCCTTTTGTATTTAGCTCCATCGAAACTAACATAAATAACTTAAGTGGCGTGAGGATCATAGCCTTTCCCTCCTATGTCCTACACCTGAATAAATGTTGAAATATGACACACTCAAAAGCCATCTGATCGCTGTACCTCACCAGCTGTTAGCAGCATGCAAACGTTATGCCAGGTTCATTTGTATTCATTGTGCAATAGCTCCAGCTCTGGGTCAATACAGACAGTTTCCATACAGTCACCACAGTGTACACATAACAACCAAGAACCCTGTTGTATTGTCTTCTCAAGAGGTGAGGAGAGCTGTACCATGCAGAAAACATGGGAGACTTCAAGTGTCATGTAATACCTGTTTACAAGTGGGATCTGCAACAAAACATTGCAGTGCGGAATGCTCCTATTCCAGGTGTCAGATGGCCAATCAAAATACTCCATTGTCAGGATATTCCATTCCTCCTGTCCTGTTTTCCATTCATTCCTCTATAGTTAGCATTCTGTGGCCACTAAGCATGTTCTATCACCAGGGCCAGCGCCAAAGGGCAGCCAGGTTGGGCCCAGAGGGGCCCCTCCTTAGGGTGTGTGGGTAGCTGTCCCCTTCTGTGATCCTCGGCAGGGTCGACTCCTGAGCCTGCCGCAGATCACAGAGATTGAACTCCCAGCCCCCCCCCAAACTGACCATGTGGGCCCATGGTGCCCGCCGCTTCACCTACCTCTCCTCCCTTTCTGTGAATGCCCTGTGTCCTGTGTGCGCAGCTGCCATCAGCCAAGATGGCAGCAGAGGCTTCTCTAAGGGGCTAATGCCCCTACCGCCATCTTGATTGATGGCGGGCATGTGTGCGCATGCAGCATAGCACACATGCATGCCATCAACAAAGATGACAGAGGGGATATCAGTCCCTTAGAGAAGTCTCCGCTGCCATCTTGGTTGATTGCAGCGACCTGGGCGCCCAGCACATAGGTCATTCACAGAAAGAGAGAAGAGGTAGGTGGAGCGGTCCAGCACGGTCTGTAGGGGGGGGGCTGGGAGCAGGGGGGCTGGGAGCAGGGGGGTTGGGAGCAGGGGGGCTGGGGCAGGCTGGCACCCAAGGGTCCAGTCATGCCTGGCGCCAGCCCTGTCCATCTCCTTAATCTCCTTGGAGGAAAGTCGGGATATACATGTAATATTGGGTACTTTTGGCTTCCCTCCTTTATTCTTCCTCCCTCCAAAGTTTGTTTGCACTTCTGCAAACTATGGGGTTTTCTCAAGACAGTTGATGCCTCCCTGTTATGCATGGATGTTATGTTTTGACCCGTCACTCCAGGGATTGAGAGAGTTGTTGTGTCATATTTGATGGCTTCTGGAGGCTACCTTTTAATCAGCCTTTTATTACAAAATGGCACCAGCCTCTGCAGGTGACAACCACCATCTTCAGATGCTGAGCTGGGATGTTTAAATACACAGATATTTAAACACAGGTAGCAAAGAAGCTGATAGTCGATAAAAGCCCCAAGGCAGTATCACGGCCACATCAACAACAATACATATGAAGCACTAAGCTGCCCCCCCCAACATAGAACTGTGTTTTGTTTCTTTACCCAGATTCAAACTGTCACACTCATTGGAGGTGGGGGGCTCTCAAAAAAGAACAGTGTGTGCAAAGACCAGCAGCTTGGAATAGCCACTGCCCATTAACTGAGATCCTCTTATTCATATCAAACGCCTACCAATGAAAACACACACACACACACACACAGAGAGAGAGAGAGAGAGAACCATTTGCATAAAGAGCATATAGCACCGCTATGACGTTATTCTTGTCTTTCAGTCCTCCTATTTCTCTGTTCCCAACTTACAGCCTGCTGGATTTTGCTGACTATTTTGCAAGCGTTTTGATTTGTCCCAGCTGGCAGGCTTTGCATCTAGAGATTCTGCAAACCTCCAAACATTTGCACTCTGGCAGCACCGGGATGCACTGAAACACTGTTGGTTGGTTTGGCCGATTCTGGTGACTCAGTGAAAATAAGCAAAAATAAGTTCTTTTTGTAGTTACAGGATTTGCCATGGCTGGAACAGAGAACAAAACTGATTGAAGCATATGGCGTTAGTGGTGAAAGCGTATATATGTATTAGATATGCAATATATGGAGTGTCTGTATACATATCCTTTTTGTTGTTCATTTATTTTTGTTTTGCATGCTTTGCTTTGAATTTGACAATTATGACTGGTTGCAGTGGTGCTGGGATATTGCAATAATAACCCAACTGGTTAAACAATTAGGCTGGTGTAGCCAATGTGATGCCCTCCAAATGTTGCTGGACTTCAGCTCCCATCATCCCTGACTATCGGTCATGCTGGCTGGGGCTGATGTGAGTTGAGGTCCAACAACATCTGGAAGCTGCCCCATTGGCTACCCCTGCAGGAAAGACTGGTCCTGATTTGGAGATTGCAGGGGTTTCTTAAAGCCTTGGTCCCACTCCTAACTAGATTAGTGAACCCTTGCTAGGTTGAGGTTTTGGTTGGCGTCCAGGTAAACCCTTCTGTCTGGGCTGAGGCCCATCAGCACAGTCCAGTGGAAAATCACACTGACTGCTGAAATTTGGTGGTAAATTGAGCTTGGAAAAGCCATTTGTTTCATTAGCAAAAGGAATATGTTAAATTTAAAAAAAAATACCCTGGATTTTGTTTGGGAAATGGAAGAAGTGGAATGCCCCTGCTGTGATCAGTAGAGCTGCTTCAGAATGGCAGGAGAGGAAAAAATGTAGAAGGAAGGAAGAAAAGGAAGCAAACAAAAGGACATTCTTTTGTGATACGCCTTCAGTTATTTTCCTTTCAGGTCTGGGATTAGATGCTGTGCAGCATGTAAGGATCATGTCTATCAGATGTGACAAGCTTGTGACATTGACAAAAATGTCCTGGCAGTTTAGGCCTTAGGCTTTGAATGATGGCTGAGGAAAGCACCTGGTCTGTTTTGCTGCGTTGAAAGGTGTTCAGTCATTTGTTATTCTGGTCCATTGAGCTGAAGTATAATGGAGCAGTGGCCTGTGGATTTTGTAGCTGCTCCTTTTTCCTCGTGTCAATCCTTTTGGAAATCCTGGAGAGCCGCTGCCACTTAGTGTGTAGACAGTGCTAAGCTTGATGGATCAATGGCCTGGCTTCCTCTGTTTCCTATGTTCCTATATGCACAGAAAATCCCTCCACCAGCAGTTCTATTCAATATGCTGTGGCTACTGAGCATGCTCGGTACTCATTAGGCTGTTTGAGGCTTTTGCCTCCTCTGTTTTGTTTTGTTTAAATTTGTTCTTCTGAAAACTTAGGGGTTACCCCGAGCATGCCGATATCTCCCTCTTTTCTAAGTAGTCCTGTTTTAGCTCAATTTCTGTCAGCGTTCACCACCTGAGATCGTTATTAGAGGGAGTGATCATTCATGTTAGCCAGTCCATTAGTGGCCTTGAGTATTCATTCATGGAGAGGCCCTTGAGAAATAGGATTATGGACTAGTATTTAGAGAGGGAAGTGTGGAACTGGAAATGCATTTAAACTATATCTGTATACACATATATGGGAAACAGCTACTTTTACAAGCACTAGGACAGGCAGGACATATTACATCAAACAGAACATCACCTGCAGGTCCTGCAATATAATTTATGTCATTGAATGCAAAAGACCAGGATGTCATATCCAATATGTAGGAAAAACCACAACTGACCTACGCACACGCTTCAGAAACCACAAATTGGCAATCTGAACAAAAAAAAGTGGAGCAACCAGTTGCAAAACATTTCAGCATTGAGGTTCACAGCCTGTTGGACTTTTCTATAACAGCTATAGAGATGCCAGCAGATCCAGCAGCATTGACTAAAAGGGAGAACTTTTGGATATACTCTCTGGACACATTGGCACCACATGGCCTGAACCTGGAGGACAGTACCACCACTACTTAGCTTCTGCAAATGAAGCCCCTCTGAGCATTCTATCCTCAAAGCTCTATAACTGCCACCTTGGTAACAGCATTTGTATGTTAGCAGCTGATGAAGGTGGAAGCCAAAATGCTTTGGTATTACAATAAAAACCTGTTTTGTTAATCACAATTACGTGCATACACACACACACACACACATATATATATACACACACTTAAACTATTTATGCATTTAAACTACACACACATAAACATACTTATTCTGGGCCTTGCCTGTACTTTTCCTTTTCCTTTCTGCCACTTTGACAGAGAGAAAGTGTGTGTGTGTGTGAGGTGGGGAATGCTTGTGAAGTGCTTCATATACTGAAAAAGAGAGAAACTAGTATCAACATCACTGAAGGCATGCAAACATTTGGAACAGGAATACACCCATAGTTGTATTTCTCTAGAGAATGAAATACCTGCCTTGGCTGTGGCTTGGAACCATTGGGTAGTGGAGTTCCTCTGGGATGATTGTGAACTGGCATGGAGCTGGTATGCACCAGGTGCAGACCCTACATCGTGGGCAGGCAATGTGATGCCCTCCAGATGTTGTTGGACTACAACTCCCATTGTCCCTGACAATTGACCATGCTGGTTGGGGCTGATGGGAGGAGTTGTAGTCCAACAACATCTGGAGGGCACCTCTGCCCTATAGCAAAGTGCTAGCGTGGGCCTACTCTTGCCTAGTTTGGTCCTGGGATACATCACTACTGTTCCCACATTGTAAGTAAAGCCAAGCATTGCTTTGTATGAGAAGTGGCTAACGTTATATATATATATTTTAATCCTGAGATCCGTATTCAACCTTGGCCAATCCTCTGGGAGCCGTGTGCCAGGGGTGAGTGTGGCTGTAATGTTCCTCCCACTGGCACCACCTGTCAGGCTCCCACCCGTGGCTCCCACCAGGGAGAAATATAGTTTTTATTTTTCTTTAGCTCACCCTAGCACAGATCTCACAAGATCCCACTGCTAGGCAGCGCCACCAGCCACTCCCTGTAAACAATACTGCTAGAGACTTCGCCTTAGTCTCCCTACGGCTTGTTACTTTGTGTCTGGGTTCCCTTGCTGTCCACAACCCCTTGTATCTTTGTCTATAAAGCATACAATCCTGGGTTGCTCTGGATACTTGACGATGTTACAATATCTCCCTTCACCGCTGCCACCATTTATTTGATACTGTTTCCCTTCAGCCTTGGTAATTACCCTGCTCTCCCTTCTGGTCTGTGTATCCCCAGCCAAGGATCAGGCTTTAGGTAAACCAATAAAAGTATTTATTTGATAACACCAGGAAATAACAAGATTACTTTAGGAATGTTCAACAAGCGTATGGTTTCATATAGTGTCACTCTTTATGTTTCCAGTCTTATATATTCTGCCTAAATACCAGCCAAATATAATCCAACCCACAACCAACTCAATCCACATTCCACAACCAATCGCCAACAACTCCCCCACCAAAACAGAACCCAGAACCAACTGTCATCCTCTCATTTATACCTTCAGCCACTCAAACGCTCAGCCAATCATCATACAGCATTCTCCAGCTTTCCAGCCCATGTACTCCCCCCTCTAACTCAATCCACTTACCATATATACCTTAATAAACCTGCACTTACCATATTTACAGTCATAAAAATGCAGGGGCATCACAGTGGCCACTCCACAGTTTTGTATGCACACATATACAGGACATACACAGGCAGATGCATGAGCAGTGGTACACAGCCTCCTCAGGAGATCTGTTCAGATCAAGGGGGGAGTTATTGTTCACTCCCTGCTCATCAAATTTACAATATGATGACCAGGGAGTGGGGAAGTCTGCATCTTTATTAAGGTGCTGGGCTTTGCATACCCCAACACCGTGTCTCCTTTAAATTTTACCACTGCGCATGTGGTGGCTTCTTCACGCAACATCCATTAGCTGTGGTGCAGCATAGAAGATGGATCATCCCCACTGTTTGGAGAGTCTTAATGTCACTGCCAGCTATTCCTGATGGCATCTAACAGGACGTGGAGCTGCTCTATTGCTATGGTGATTTTGTAGTACAGACATAACATGGAGGTTGTAACATGTGGACTGGGCACGCGTGAGAGTAGCCTCTAAGCGTGTGGCTTGAGACCGAATTTGGGCCCCTGTAGCAGTCTACACCCACTACACTGATCTGATTGGTTTTGTATTTTATATTTGCAGCTGAGTGAAGATGTGGAGCATGTAGCTGCAAACTCAGAGCCTGCAGAGGAACAAATAGATGAAGAAGATCAGGAAGATGCCAGCTCAACTATCCTTCCAGGTGAGATCTACTGATCCTGTGTAGCTGAATATTAAATGTGGTTGCATGAGCATCCTGGACCCCTAAGTCAGTATTGTTTTCATTTTGACAAGAGAAAAGTAAGACAGTTACATTGCCCTGAGGTTGGGCACTCAACAGGTGCAGGAGAGACTCTTTTGAAGTGAATTCTCTGGCTGTGATATAACATGCACCAAAAGCAGCAGTAGCTGGGCACTGTTATGGAAAAGGGAAGCACTTCCACCAAGCAGCCATCACTTGCCTACATTGGCCAGCCATCACTTGCCTTCAAACAGGTCACTCTGCACCCTGCTCTCCATACGTGGAGAAAACTAGTCTTTGGTTCTTTCTTCTTTAACATGGGGCATTTTCAATTCTGACTCTAAATCTTCCAGTATGAGTTAAAATCTCAGACTAATGTCTTATTTAGTCCTAGACAGCAACAGCTCTTCGATACGTTTCAGCAAGTCCTGCCTGAAGAACGTCTTCTCAGTCATTCTCCTCTTCCTATATCTGCTGCTTATGGCTGTGGCCGTTTTCCTGGTCTACCAAACCATTGCCGACTTCAGGGAAAAACTCAAGCACCCAGTGATGTCCGTCTCTTACAAGGAGGTGCCCTCCTATGATGCGCCTGGTAAGACTGGAAGCTGAACTACATGTTCCTGGGGAAACTGGGCAGCATTTTAAGTTGCATTTTAAGCTTCCACAAACCTACAGTTGATTGTTGTTCAGCTGACCAGCTCTCAGACTTGGGTTGCAGGACTAATAACTGCTATCGTAAGTGCTTGAGCCAGCAGAAGCTTCTTCCAAGGAACCCATGAAACTAGTTTTGCAGTGCTGCTGCTAGAGAAGGTTCCAGGTGCCATTTGTTGAGTAGAACTAGCTGTGTTTAACCTGTTTTGTGCAAACACTCCCTTTGAAGGACTCGAAGGGTGGAATTAAACGTTGCAAAAGATTTGGGACTGCCGGCAGAAAGAGCAGCCCCATGTCAAGCCCTTCCATCCGCTTCCTCCTCTGATAACACTTAGTAGGCGCACTGGAAGCTGGTATACTGAATCATAGCACTGGTGTATCTAGCTCAGTATTGTCTGCTGTGACTGACAGTGGCTATCCAGGTAATTTCCAACTGTACCTGGAGATGCCAGTACAACTTACCCCCTGGCCTGTTGTCATGACATTGTGTGTTGTTCCCACCCATCCCCGTTCCATACCATTGGCTGTTGCTTGTGGGGATGGGAAAGTGCAATGAGGACAGGACACAGAGTGGATTGCACTAAGTGTCACAGAGAAGGGGAGGGGCTTAGCATAGGGTGGCCCCTTTGAGTGACCATTGATAGCCTTGTCCTCCACAATGCCTATGCTCTTCCTCCATGGTAAGAGGCAGTATACTTCTGAATACTGATTGCTGGAAACTGCAGGAGGGAAGAGGGCTCTTGTGTGTAGGTCCTTCAGGACCAGCAAGCTCTTCTTATGTTCTCTTGCTAATTTGGGTGGCAAATGCCTTGATCCTAACTATAGAAAAACCTTGCTGGATCAGACCAAAGGCCCATCTAGTCCAGCACTCTATTCTCACAGCGGCCAGCTAGATGCCTGTGAGAAACCCATAAGCAGAACCCAAGTGCAACAGCATTCTCCCACTCAGGAGCCCAGTAATCAATATTCAGAGGCAGACTGCCTCTGATACTAGAGTTAATACATAGTCATCATGACTGGTAGCCACTGATAGCCTTATCTTCCATGATTTTGTCTCATCCCCTTTTACTGGACCATAGTCCAGTTAAACTATGATCATCACTATGTCTTGTGGGAGTGAATTCCATAGTTTAGCTATGCCCAGATGTTGTTACGTCTGCATTGAGCAAATCACGGCTAAGGCAATTCTCCCACCTCTCTAAGGTAATCTACAAGGCTATCATGGCTTTACTGTATCTATATAAAAAAGCAACATAATCGCAGGATCTCCCAAAACAATGAAAATGGCATAAAAGTGATTTATAAATTGACAAAACAAGACTGCATGTAAAATGAACATACGGTAGGGCCCCACTCATACGGCAGGTTAGGTTCCAGACCCCCACCGAAAAGCGAAAACTGCCAAAAAGCAGATCAGCTGTAGCGTGGGGGTCTGGAACCTAACCCACTGATCACACCAGAGGAGGAGGAGATCAGCTATAGAATGCTACAGCTGATCTTCCCCTCCTCCGGTGCAATCAGATCGAGCGTGGGAGTCTGATCGCGCCAGAAGAGGAGGAGATCAGCTGTAGCTCTCTCCAGCTGATCTTCCCCTCCTCCAGCGAGATCAGCTGGAGAGTGGGGAGCTCCAGCCCCCCTTCAGCTGATCACCCCGCTGGCACCATATTAGCAGAACGCCAAAAAGCGGGGGCCCGAGAAGCAAGGCCCTACTGTATATGCAAATATAAGTGACACTCACTATTGTGTAACTATTTCAAGAGATTCTCCAGACACACTTGTTTTTTTCATATTCTTGATATCTTAACCGGAATAAACCAGGTTGTTACTTGGTACCTTAACGAGGGTAAAGGCAACAAACCATGTCTAGCTGGAACTATGGTTAAGTATTATGTTTCCACTGGTCATTGGTAAAGTTTGGCCCATGCAGCAATTCTTTCTAAGGAGACATCTTTGCAGATTAGCTCAGTTGCTAACGTGCAAAACCACTTCAGTGTTTCAGTGGCTTAGGCAAAGCCTTTCTTCCAAGGTCTGAGGGCACCTGGGCTGTGTTTGTCAGTGGCATACAATCTCCTCAGCACCCTCTCATGCTAGCCAGAACTCAAGCTGCTCCCTGGTACCTTAGGGAGCCACAGGCAGTTAGCACTGCAGCTGTTGCGGATGTGGAGAAAAACATGCAACAGATGTGACTGGCGATTGCTGAGAGGACATTTGAGGGCCTGTTCCAGAGTGGGGATTGCCGTGAAGAGCTCTTTTCTTCTCCATCAGCAGTTGTCCAATCTTTCTCATCCAGTGGAGGTTTTTGAGCGGTGAGAGGACTGCCCTTCTCTTCCTGGAGACCTCGGAAGCTCACTGTGGTAGTGTTGTTGGGCACACTGTGGCTAAAATGGCCTGTATCAATTTTGACTTGGATGATATAGCAGTGGCGTCCAGAGTCAACTCTTCTCCTGTTGTGTTTTGGGGGGATTTCAATTCCTGACACCTAAGGTTGTGGACAAAGTACTAAGAGATCTTCCCCCAACAGTGTGCTTGCTTGACCCTTGTCCCCATCACTGGTGAAGCTTGCTGAGAGAGGTTCTTAAACTGGTTAGTGCTCATCATTAATACATCACCGAGGGGAAGAGTAGTTCCAGCTGTTTCTAGAGAATCAATTTCAAGACAGTTACACGAGAAATCTTCCTCTGAGCCCCTTGCGTTAGGTAGTTAGAGACCTGTTCTGGCTTTCCTTTATTAGCCAAGGTTCAAGCAACCAGTCACTTATCAACTCTAGGAGTTTTTGGACAAAGCAGATTATCTAGATCCATTCCAGTCTGGCTTTCAGACAGGCTTCAGGAAAGAAACTGCCGTGGTTGCCTTGGTGGAGAATGTCTTATCAGGAGAGAGACTGTGGGAAATGAGGTCATGTTGATTTCAGTGGCTTTTGATACCATTGACCTCAATGTCTTTGTGGGCTGTCTGGATGGGATAGGAATGTGTCGTTCATACCTGTCAGGTAGGCTCTAGAAAGTGGTGCTGTGGCATCCTTTTTTCAGCAGCGAGGCAAAATCAGGGGGATTGCTTATGGAAGCTATTGTTGCTCACAAGTTAATTCTGGATATTTTGGGTCTCTTTCTCGCCTTTGGAGAGCCACTCCCCAGCATTCCATCCCTTTCTCCCAACTTTCTGTCATGCACAGACTTCAGTCTCAGTGGCTGGTGCCACCAGGGACAGAGAGCAGGGTTGCCTTCACTGCAAGTGTCTCCAAGTGCACCCTTTTGTTTCCTTCCATGTAAGGTGACTCGTTTCCATTTTCTCCTATGGGTCACTTGCAATGAGGGTAAAACCTGCCCTCTCTCTAGGACTGGGAGTGTGCACGCGTTTGCCGTTGTTTGTGTGCAGACTACACGGAGATGACCCAGAGGTTCTTGCTGTATAGTCTCCCCAGTTATAATGATGGGCATATTGTATAGTTTACATAGAGCGTTGCAGCTGGTAGCAATCCAGAGGCTTCCCATCTTACAACAGCAGTTGTGGCAGACAGCTTGAGTGTGGCAAGAGCATGCGGTCTGCTTACTGATGAACCTTGTGGGGCATTTAAAAATGAGGGCTTTTTTGTTTTGTTTTTTCCTCACACACAAAAAAGCCTTCCTGCTGCTTCAAGCAGCTGCTTCATTGCCCTCAGCAGTTTGGTGGCATTCCTGAGACAGAATGACCCATAGGAAGAATCCTACACCATAACTTAATATCACTCTCAAGGTTATTATTTGAGGAGGAGGGGGATATGTGCCTCCATTGGCCATTGGGGGCAGCCATCTTTTTCCCCCTTAGCAATGACACTAAGTCAGGGTTCCCAAACTTTTTTTCCACACGGACCAGTTGAAAGCTGCTGATGGCCAGAGAACCACTGAATGAATTTTCCACCAGTTGTAGCAACTGTAACGTGCTGTGCTAAGTATGGTTTCTAACTGTATCTTTGATTTCTCACATTGTGTTTTATTGCATTACAATTTGCATTCCATAGAATTCAGTAATCCAACATTCAATAATCAATATTATAATTCAATAAAATGCAATATAAGAAACAAAAGAAGGAATAAAATATGAAGAAAAATCAATTTGAATATTTAATGCGGATATGCCGTGGACCACTTGAATGAAGCTTGCAGACCACTGGTGGTCCATGGACCACAGTTTGGGAATCCCCTGCACTAAGTCCTGGCACAATGCCATTGTCATGGGGCATTCTGTCCCAGAAATGCTGCTGAGGTGCTGGGGACAGGGAGATGCATGGTCCGGCGAGGGGCAGGCAATATTTGGCGTAGCTTTAGTTTTGCTCACCAGGCATTGTTTCCTGACTGTCAGAAGTGCTCTGGATGTTGGGTAGATAGCTTTCTCATTCCTGTTCCGTATGATCCTTTCCCTGGAGATGTTAGGGATTGAACTTTGCACTTTCTGCCAATGAGCTTCCAATGTTTATGGCTTTCACACCACACTTCCCAGCTCCACCTAATATTCTATCCATCCTGACTTTCACTGTACCTTCCATATGAAGCATTAGCAGTGCTGTGTCTGTGATGGTTTTATAGCAACCGGTGGCTGATCCAGTTCATTAGAAATATAATACTGTCGTTCCAAACAGGTATCGCCCTCTACCCAGGCAAAGCTGAACTGCTGACTTGCAAGCATCACTACTACGATTACATTCCGCCTCTGGTAAATCCAGGTCAGCCAGGAGAAATTGAATGTGTTACTCAGAGAATCAACTACACAGATCCTTTTACTAATCAAACAAAGGTAATAAGTCTGTTGCATATGTGGGGAACCTTTGGCCCTCCAGATATTGCTGAACTATAACTCCCATCAGCCCTGGGCATTGGCCATGCCTGCTAGGGCTGATGGGAGTTGTAGTTCAGCAACATCTGGAAGGCGAAAGGTTCCCCAGTCCTGGTTGAGCCCAGTATTGTATTCTCCTCACCCCACTATGTGATCCTTTTAGCTGGATATCCCAGAGATTGAATCTGGAACCTTATGCATGCACTCTATTGCTGAACTTCAGTCTCTCCCTAATCTAATTAGCACATCTGCCTGAAGACTTGATTTGCTTAGCCCAGGCATGGGGAATCTTTGATCCTCCAGATGTTGATGAAGTACTACTCCCATCATCCCTGGCCATTGGCTATGCCTGCTGGGGCTGATGGGAATTGTAGTTCAGCAACATTTGGAGGGCCAAAGGTTCCCCACACCTGGGCTATTGGATGCAGGGTTTGTTGAACCATACAGTCTGAAGGAGCCTGTTAGTCCATCTAGTTCAACTCCCTACTCAATGCAGGAAATCCAGAGCATCCCCAACAGATGGCTGTCCAGCCTCTACTTGAAGATCTAAACAAAGACTTCTTGCTGATTTTGTGACAAGTCTTGTGAGTGACATCTTCATGCATGATAGCACATGTTTTCTTTAGGTTTTGCTCAAAGTATTTTTGATTACGCCTGTAGCTGACAAAGAAAAGGGATGTGGGAGGCATTTTGTGTTTTTTTCATCTTAGAGCAGAGGTAGCCAATGTGGCACTATCCAGATGAGGCTGGATTGCAGCTCCCACCATCCCTGAGCCTCGGCCATTTTAGCTGGGGCTGACCTGGAACATCTGGGCCCAGGAACATCTGGATGGCCCTATATTAGTTACTCCTGTCTTCAAAACACCAGAAAATCTTTGTTCTGATCAGTCCAGAGAGGCACATCTTGACACAGGAGGGAAAGCTTCCCTTTTGCCTGCCTGACTCCTCTTCCCACATGTCTCCTCTGTTCCTTGTGCTCTCAGAAACATGCTGTGATTGTTGAAGGACCTCAGGATGTGAAGAGACGAGAACTGGTGTTCATGCAGTTCTACCTAAATGAGACGGACCAGGATTTCAGCGCAATAAACTACCTTCTCTTTTCTTCATTCCAGGAGTTCCTCGACAGGTACAGCCTGCCTCATATTTTCTATCAAATAAAAAGCTGGAGGCCCACTGGGAGCAGTGCGGTGTAGTGGTTAGAGTGTTGGGCTATTTTTTTATTATTTTGTTTAGAGCATTTGTACCCCGTGCTTCAGCCAGAAAGGCTCCCAGAGCAGCTTACATACAATCCATTAAAACAAGACAACAGTCCTTGCCCAGTGGCTTACAATCTAAAATAAAAACAAAAAAACATGACATTCAAGGGAAAAGGGACAGGGAGGGAAGAGGGAGAAAAGCAAACACGCACCAACAGTAGTTCCTATAATGGCCGCTTGGCATAGAAACAGTTCAGGGGTAAGAGGTACCTGATGGAGCTGGTCTTTTGGCAAAGCTGATGGCAGGAGCCCTGCTTCTTGTCTCTCCCATGGAGGTAGCCTGATGGAATAGCTACTGCCAGGTGACAGTTGAGGGAGAGGATGCCTGATGAAGCTGGTCTTTCAGCAATGCTGATGGGCTAGGGAGACCCAGGTTCAAACCCCCAAGAATCCATGACGTTCACAGGGTGACCTTGGCTTGTAGTGGCAAATTCAGAAGTGCAGGGTCCCTTCATGATAGTCCCACTCGTTTGCCTCCGTTGTCATCTGCACTCCTCAGTCCTTCCTGCGCATGCCTTCTCCCACAACAACAGACATCCCTAGGAGCCAATCATCAATGAAAAGGGAGTGTGTTACTTACTGAGAAGTCTTCTCAGTGGTGACTCACCAGTCAACAGGAAGGGACAAGGAAGCATGTTAGAAGATACTTCTCAGTGGCTAACACACTCCCCTTTCATGCTGATTGGCTTGTAGGATGCTGGAGACATTGAGACTCTGCTCCCAAAAAAGTAAGGGGTCTAAGACCCCTCCAAGATCCCAGAGGGCTACACCCCTGCCAGTCACTAGCTCCCAACCTAACCTACCTCATGCAGTTGTTGAGAGGATAAAACGGGGGGGGGGAGAGACACATGTCCCCTCCTAGCAGCTGCTTGTTTGGGTAGGAATCATGGGAAGGCTACAAACAGTCATGGGAAACATGCCAGGGCCCCAAAATAGTGCACAGTATCTTAAGGGTATCACCCCCTCCCTTTCCTGAGCAAAGGTAGGGGAGGAAAGCAGTGGGCGACGTAATAGAATACATGGGGAAAGAGCTAGGATTTATTATATAAAAGGGAGGGCGGAGGAAATAAGAGGAACAACTCAGATGGGTACACAATGTTAAGACAAATCTGTAAGAGACATAACAGGGAGAGGATGGGGTCCAACAATTAAGACTTAAGTGATCCACAGGTAAGTGGCTAGTTTCTTACACTTGTCTCTGACTATACAATGCTTGGCTGGGAAGCATCTGTAGGTTTCGGTCTCTGTCACCCCAAACCCTGTCCTTGGTGCTATTGTGCATGCAAAGATAAATTCATGTCTCCATCATGCAGTCTGTTTAGACAGGCCTTAAACTAAAGTACAAGTGCTCTCTTTGAGAGACTGAGTCGAAGTGAATTCTGCCTAATTGCCTGTTTAGAAGCTCTCCATATAAATTAAGCGTAGCATGAATCATTCTTTAGAATCCCGCACTTCCGTTTTTAGGCTCTCCACATAGCATACTTGGCTGCCTTGGTAACCCATAATTTGACTGAGCGTGGAGAGGCTTCCCAACTGTAGTGGGCAAGTCTGAATAATTAAGAGGCCCAGCCAGGCCTGGTAATGGAGCAAAAGAGCCCTTGCAGACCGTCTTATGGAAAGCATTTATGTTTCCATCGAAAGCCTCGAGTAATATAACTTCCCTGGAAATTCAAGTGGGAGAGCAACTGTTTTGCAGTAAGATTAATGAAAGCCCCTTTCAGATGATGACGTTTTTTTCTTTTTTACTGCCAGAAAAGCCCCACACCCCAAAACACAACCAATATCCAGTTGTTGGCAGGCATTTGAAAGCCTGTCCTGCAGGAAAATTCAAAAATCTGCATTAGGGCAATACCTCCATCTTCAAAGAGTCTTAAGATGGAGTGAGGGATGAGGCATCAGATGTTCAGATGAGGGTGCAGTAGGTTCTATCTTGCCAGGGATGGAGGCAGGATTAAAAAGAAAGGAAAAATAAACGCCTTTGCCCAGAGCAGGCATTCAGAGTGGACCTTTCATCCATAAAGTCTCCAAGAAATCTCCACAGATTCCGTTGGAGCTATCCTTTCATCCTAGATTCAGTTAGCCACTTTCCTTCTCTCTCCAGTTTTTGCCACTCCTCTGCCTTTTGGAAGTTCACTGAATATTGATCCCCACACTTTCAAGCCATAAGGACTAGAAACTTTATTTTTAAATGAAAGTTGAGATTCTCAGGATGCTGAATTCTCTTGGCCTAATGTCAAATTATGGGCTTTGTAGCACGTGCACCTTCCCCTGCTGCTTATGTTTATTTGAAGCGAAAATTATTTATTGTTTGTTATATATTAATTTTGTTATTACATTTTTATCCCACCTTTCCTCCAAGGAGCTCACGTACATGATTCTCCTGCCCATTTTCACAACAACTCTGTGAGGTAGGTTAGGCTGAGAGATAGTTACTAGTCACCCAGTGAGCTTTGAGATAGTCACCCAGTGAGCTTTGTGGCTGAGTGGAGATTTGAACCCTGGTCTCCCAGATCCTAGTCCGATACTCTAACCACCGTGGGATCGTCACACACCGCTCCACACTGGCTCTCATATTAAGCTGTATTAAATGAAATATTATCATGTTGAATTGTTCCGAAACAATTCCCATTGGTCTAAAATTGTTCTGAAATATCTTCAATTACTCAAGCTTTTCTAGAAACCTCTAGATCATATTAGAAATTCTGTTGACCCTTTCACTTTCTAGTCTTTAAAATTGTTGGCAATGATCTCTGCCAGTGAAATCCCGATTTGGCATTTAATGTTCAAGAGGCAGATTGAGGAGAGCCTTGCACCCAGTTTTCTTCCTATTAAGAAGGCTTCATATAAAATACTGCCAGCTCCAGGCTTCTTTGGACAAGACGAGTCCTGCAGTGGAATCCCTTTCAGGACACTTCTTGGCCCTGGAAGCGGCCCAGCTGTTCCAAGTGCTGGTGCTAGGCCTGTGTGCATAGCGCTGTTAAGGAGGAGCTGACTATAACATAAAGCTAGGCTCCCTTCAGCTTCTCCTGTGCCAGCACAAGCAGACTTGTGTGACAGCAAGGACTCTGCTGCTGTTGCTATTTGAGCTTATGAAATACGAGCCTCCTGTGTTGATGACTGTGGAATGGATTAGTACCAAGCAATGGAAATATATATGTATCTGTCAGAGGGGCTCATCAAGGGAGTTATACTAGATGCCTTGGAAGAAAGCAGAATGGAAAATCAGGTTCAAATGTCATGGAATATTTAAATGCTACAAATCCCTGCTGTTGGTGCATCAGTTAAATTTGCCTGTTTCCAGACTTCTCATACAGGGGCTGAAATCTATGGAGTGCTCATATCTCAATAGCAGAGTGCATGTGTTTGCATTCTTGCAGTTCCACATTCAGTAAAGAGTTGGAAGGTACCCTGGAGGTCATCTAGTCCAACCCCCTATTCAGTGCTGGATCTTCAATGCAGAAGCAGTTAGAAACATCCCCAACAGATGGTTGTCCAGCCTTTCTTTAAATATCTCCAGTGAAGGACAGCCCACCACCTCCTAAGACAGTGTTTTTAAACACTTTATACCTCTGTGTTTCCATTCTAGATGCTTTGGTCCTGGCTGTGGTTGCATAGCTATTAAGGGAAGGCTGTCTGCACATATTTGGAGGCAGATTCATTATGAAGTCACATCTTACAAGCCCTGCCATTTTGAACAGCTTCTGGAGCCAAGATCTCATCCAAATTAAGCCTTAGGAAGGTGTATTTTAAATTCAATTTTATTTGATTGCAATGTGACCACTGTGGGATTCCCTCTAAGTTAATACAAGGCTCGAAGAGAACTGTTGTTGTGTGTTCACTAAGAGACTAAGCTACCAATCATGAAGTACCCAAATCTCCCTTCTGCATGAACTCACTCGATGCCCTTAGGTAGCCACAGTTTCTCACTTCCACATCTGCAATATGGAGATAATGATACTGACCTACCTTGGGAGGCGTGGTTCTAAGGCTTGCACCAAGATAATATACATTTTGAACACTCAAAAGAGCTAAATAAATGCAAAATATTGTTAAATAGGGGATAATCTAGCACAGGGGTTCCCAAACTGTGGTGCAGGAACTTCATTCGGGTAATCTGCAAAGTGTCTGTGGATTTATAGTTGAAAGCAGGAGACAGCACATCCATCACGTTAAATATTCATATTGATTTTTAATTGTATTCTTATTGCTTTTTGGATTTCTATTTTATTCTATTATGATTTGAATTCTATAGAATTTAAATCGTAATACAATAAAATACAATGCATAAGAAATGAAACAATGAAATACAATTAAAAATCATACTGCTTCTAGAACAGTGCATTACAATTGCAGCAACAGGCAGAAAAATCATTTAAGTTCTCCACCACGACCCTGGTGATTTTCAAGCGATGCGTGGGGGGAAAGAAAATTGGGAACCACTGGTCTAGCAAAATCAATAACCAAGGCAGCAGGCTATAAAGCCAACACTATCACTCACAACTTTCCCCCCCCAAGGTAACCAATCCTTGCAGCAAAGCTTCTTGACCTCCTTTCACTTCCACAACTAACCCTACCTCCTTCCACTGCAGTCCAAACAAATCAGAGTTTATGAAGGCGTGTGAGAGCTCCTATTCCAGCTGGAAGTTCTCCGGTGGTTTCCGAACCTGGGTCAAAATGTCTTTGGTGAAAACAAAAGAAGAAGATGGCCAGGAGGCAGTTGAATTCAGGCAGGAGGTACGGAGCTCTTGTGACGGTTCCTGACTTCAGTGGGCAACAAAGCACAGCTCTTACTGCCTGAGGGACTGTTCACGTCATCCAGGCTCGCTATTCCAGCAAGCTCTTTCTGCTGCTACCCTCCTGCTTTGTTAAGGAGAATAGTACTAAAGCTTAATCAGAATGACATATGGTGCAGCACACCATTTGCACTTTAGTGACACTTCATCCTGCACACTCTTGGCCCTTCCTATATGTCCCCCTCTTCTTGGAGTAGTAAGAAGTTCATGGGCAGCACTTACAGAGCATATTTTCCTTTGAGTGAGCACTGAAGACTCCTGCTGTCTTTGTAAGATCTCTAAAATCCACAGCTGGGCAATATTAGGACCAACCCAGCAGTCAGAAAACAGTGAGCAAGCTTTCACATCCTCTAAAACCCTTCCTCAGGCTGGATGTTACACAAAGGGCAAGAGGCAGGGGGAGATGAAAGAAAAAACCAAAAGCATAAACACCAGGCTGGATGTTGTAGCCATGAGCTCTGCATTTAGACTCCATTTCAAGATGGAGATTGCAGACTGAATGCTTATAAATAGACAAGCAGCGCAGATTAGAAGCAAGCAGGCGCTGAAAGCAGCAATCACGCCTGCTGATCCTGCATCAGAGTCCCAAATGATGCACCCCAAGTTTAGCCACCTCTGTTTAAAAATCTCATCTCTCTTTCTCTTTAAATTGTCCCTTCCATTTGCTAAAGTTTATGCTGTTTCCTAAAGGTCAGAAAGAAATTCTCAGCTTTAAATAAATGTTAGCCTCTCTTGTTAAGCTGCTGCTCACCCTGCCAGTTTAGCAAAACCATTGTGATTGGGCTTAACATAGTCATGCTGTTATACATCACTCATTTGTTTTTACACATTACCAGGGCAAAGCAGATTGGTGACGCTCACCTGTCTCCCTGTAATGTGCTATGGGCATCAGCTGTCCTTGTGTACTTTTGAAGACATTGTACCATATAGGTCCTAGCTGCTGTGTTCAGACAGAGACCTTATTATCTGAAACTGGATGTTCAGCTCTGGTTTTTCTGTGTGTTTCTGCCACATAAAGGTCCAAATACTCCTGTTTTTTCAGTCACCATATTCATGGCTGTTCCACTGCTTGTCATCCACACCAGTGGGTAGAGTATGACAGATAATATTCCAGGTGTGTGTGGAGGTTGTCTCCCCCCTCAATCACTCCTCCCTCCTTCTCTAGTTAGCTTACAGAATTAAACTTCCATTTCCCTGTTCCTTAAAAAAATTAAATGCACAATTCTGATTTAACAGAATTTCATGAGATCTATAATACTGTAATAAAAAGCAAATTAGGGCAGCTTAGTGCTGTAAGTGGCGGTGTAAGCATGCATGCGTGTGTCCAATTAAGATAATTCCTCTCTCCCAGCCTCCTCCAACTGACACTCAACTTCATCTTAAAGTATCCAGGGATCTTAACCGTTTTGCTGACAGGAGGGATCAGAATGAAATGAGCCCTGAGTCTCTTCTCACTCTTTTCAAACCTCTCCAATAGTCTCCTGCAATATTGGAGAAGGTTTTAAAAACAACAACGCTGTAACAGGTACAAAGTGGGCTTCCTGCGGCACAGAGACCCTTGCATCTTTCTGCTTCCTCCTGCTGTAGAAGACTCTTGGAGAAATTTAAACAAACAGCAAGAAGAGGTTCAGGATTGATTCAGTCCCCCTCATCACTCTCAGCAACATGACTGGATCCCTGGGTGCTATATACCAAAGGTAAACATCAGCTGAAGAAGGCTGCAAGAGAGGAATTATCTTTCAGTTATAGAAATATTGGCCGTCACATACCCCCTCCCCATTCAGAGCATTAAGCAGCCCCAATGTTAATTTTTATTATTAGAGGTCCTAGACAAACCTGTTTATGTGAGGAGGTGTGGCAATAGAGACCACCCACTGAAACAGCAAGCACCCACATAACAAACTCTCCCCCCCCCTCAAAAATGCCCTGAGGAGTTTCCACACCAGCAGTAACTGCAGATCTATAACTGGTTATTTTTACTTAATTGGATTTTCCGCAGTGAAAGGGAAATCCAAATTATACAAAGGAAAAGTAGGGGCTGGCCTTTTGATGACCATGGCATTCTATGGATGCTGGGGGGGGGAATCTTCCAAGCATAAGCAGCAGCGAGCTCACAATAAATTGCTGTGTGGAAGCGGCTGGTGATACAGCCCCTGCAAAAAGAGCAACTTGGCACCAGGCCCTATTTTTGTGGAAATGAGGCTTCTGCAAAATTAATGGTGTTAAAGATTTAGGTTTAGGCTCAGGATAGGGACCCTCCAGATGTGATTGGACTCCACTCTCATTGGCTCCAGCCAGCATAGGCAATGGACTCAGGGATGATGGGTGTGGCAGTCCAATAGCATCTGGAGGGCCACAAGTTGCCCATCCCTGCTTTTATAGACCCATCCCATATGGTCCTATCTTTGCAGTGTTTACTTGGGCAGGCCTTTCAATGTTTGAAGTACAGTTGGTGGAAGTCAGGAGAAAGTCTTCTTTGTAGCAGCACCCAGCTGGTAGCACCCTCTTTGGATCC
Organism: Rhineura floridana; assembly: GCF_030035675.1. NCBI lineage: Eukaryota > Metazoa > Chordata > Lepidosauria > Squamata > Rhineuridae > Rhineura > Rhineura floridana. The sequence goes on from NC_084483.1 coordinate 174,592,591, forward strand.
TTCATTGATAATCTTATGTCACTGCCTCAATACTTTTATTTTTGTTTAAAACAGGACTTTAGCTTGTTTTCTGCTTCCTTTTATGAATCTCCCTTTTGTGTTTGGATCTGCTCTGCTATTATTTTTATTTTACTGGATGGTTATGAGTTAAATGCATTTTTAGGGTATTGTTTTTAAAAGACAAGTCATTTTGAGTGCTCATGTTGGAGTTGAAAGGTGTGATAACAAATCCCAAAAAATTAAAGAGGCAGCAGTGAGCGGCAGGGCCTTGTGTGGCCATGAGTGTGCCCATGAGTGCACATACCTGCTTTAGAAGCTGCACATGCTTCAGATTTCATCTGTAGTATGTTTAGAAAGAAAGAACTTGGTACAATCTGTATCCTTCATCCTTACAAAGTATTGTAAGAATGCATTGGTAACCTCGAGACTGGATTACTGCAATGCACTCTATGTGGGGCTGCCCTTGGGCCTGGTCTGTAAGCTCCAGCTGGTGCATAATGCAGCAGCTAGACTGCTGATGGGGGCAGTCAGCTGACAGCAGGTGACACCCCTGCTAAAAACATCTGCACTGGCTGTCCATGTGCTGTCAGGCCAGGTACAAGCCCTGAACAACTTGGGTCCAAGATACCATAACGAACTGCCTGAGCCTTTATATCCTAGCCTAATCCCTGAGAATATCCAGAGGAGTGCTTGTCCCCGTGTTACAGAGGCCCAACTGGCCTCAACCACAAGTCAGGCATTTAGTGTTTCTGGTCCCATTTTGTGGAACGCTCTTTAAGCAGAGATTCGTCAGGCATCCTCGCATTTGACTTTCAGGCATTTCTTGAAGACTTTTTTGTGCCGACAGGCCCATGCAGATGTTATAATGTTTTTGAGTAGCCTGTCATTTTAATGATTGGTTTGCATTGTTTTAAATATTTTTATTTTGCCGTACATGGCCCTGGTGTTTTGCGAGGGTGATATATAAATACATTTTTAAAATAAATAAAGTAATGGTAGAAATGCATTGTCAGTGACCAATTTTGCTCACTGACGACTTAGTCTCAAAACTGCCCATCAGTTCCACATCCCCTTCCTTCTGATGTTGGGGCTTTTGGATTCCTAACCCTTTGAAGGGCATTGTATTCTGGAGTGGCTTATATGACAGTAACTGCAAAAGCCTTTTTCTCCTTGTGCTGTCGCCAGATCAGTGTGGTTAACTACATTGAAAGAAGAGCAAAAGCAGGCGGGGACCAGCTGTTCTTTGTGGTATTTGAATGGAAAGATCCTTTTATTCAGGAAGTTCAAGATGTAAGTAGATTTTAGTCATTTTACTTAGATGTAAGATTTCTGTTTGTTTTCAGCCAGATGGAAACGTCCATAGTGTTTGAAAAATAAGCAGGTGCTTTAAAGAACATGCAAGGGAGAGGGATTGTGAAGCTGTATGGACTAGCCCCATTCCCTTGCCAGTGTGCGCAGCGGCCATGCCTCTCCCCTGCTATCTCCGCAATCAACCAGCACGTGAAGGGGCTCTACAGATACACTGTGTGTGTATAGAGGTCCTCCAGGCAAGCAGGGGGCCCTGGGCCAGTCAGGATCCTCCCTCGTGTGGAAGAGCTATGATTGCATACATCAATGGTAAAGATGTAGAACACCTTCACCCAGTGGCTGAATGTGGGAGGTGGGTGTGAGGGGGGAATGGCCCCTGATTATGTTAGCACTACCCAAATCCATGACCCTCCTTAGGAGTTCTATCAACTCATGGATGGAGTTGTCTGAGCGTCCCCCATCTTCTCTTCCTGGCAGTGATACAGCTATAGAAAGACTTTTTGTGGGTGTGTAACAAACACCAGGGTCAAGCCTGAGTGTCTAAGCATATAGATCCTAGGAGGAACAATAGCTTGGTAAGAAAGATTAGGCTGTGCATGCGAAAGACCCCAGGTTCAATCCCTAGCATCTCTGGCTAATAAAAGTATTGTGCAGCAAGAGATGGGTAAGATGTCTGCCTGAAATTCTGGACACCCACTTCCCGTTTGAGTACATACCAGGTGAGATGGACAACTTCTGTGAGCCAGTATACGGCAGTTTCCTAGATTCCAGTGATTTTCTTACCAGGCCAGGGAAGAAATATTTATATGGAAAAAAGAGATTTTGCCGTTTTGGAAATCCAAGGACTCGGGAAGATTGTCAGCCCTCTGCGTGTGCCTCCTCTACGTCGTCCTCCTCCTTTTCATTCCTGCTGCAGTTGCCTTACTCCTTTCTGCTATTGTTTCTTTGAATGAATTTTTTAAAAAACTCACCTTCCAAAAATTGCTTGAGATGGCTTATTGTAAAAATTGATGAGAAAAATCCACTCATTTGAATGTGGTGTTGGAGGAGAGTTTTGCAGATACCATGGACCATGAAGAAGACAAATAGTTGGGTGTCACAACAAATTAAACCAGAACTATCACTAGAAGCTAAAATGATGAAACTGAGGCTATCATGCTTTGGACACATAATGAGAAGACATGATTCATGAGAAAAGACAATAATGCTGGGGAAAACAGAAGGGAGTAGAAAAAGAGGAAGGAGATGGGTTGATTCCATAAAGGAAGCCACAGACCTGAACTTACAAGATCTGAACAGGGTGGTTTACAACAGATGCTACTGGAGGTTGCTGATTCATAAGGTCGCCATAAGTTGTAATCGACTTGAAGGCACGTAACATACACACACAGTAATAATAATAAGGGTCAACAGTTTGCTTATTAACTGGTCAGCTTGTCAAATAATAGCTTTTTTTTTTTTGGAGAAAGCAAGGGTCATTGTTGTAATTCTGAACATACTTGGGAGACCGGAGGTATGACTTGCCAAAATCATGTCAACTATCTTCCATGTATTACTAGTGCCACTACTTTGCATTTTATTTGCTTTGGTTCCTGCAGCTCTCCAGCTACTGGACTATAACCCCCATCACCCTTGACCATGGCCCAGCTAGCTGGGGGTGATGCGAGTTGGAGTGAAACAACTTGAAGGCCACAGGTTTCCCGCTGCTGCTGTAACCTAACCCATTCTAGTGGTTCTTGGTCAAGCTATATATTTACATATAAATGAGTAATATGCTAACATTACAGCCATGATACAGTAAGCTCCCTGATAGAATGCATAAGTTATAGCCTGATTTGCATGTCATGCTAAGCCAAACCCTGGCTCAGGCTGAGTGTGCATACTTCTGGAGATAAGATTGCAGCTGCTTTTTTGCTGCCAGGTCATTCTGCTGCTGTGCTGCTTGGGTTAGCATGTCATCCATACCTAGGCTTGTGGTTTAGCACTCTCCAGACTAACCAGAAGCAGAGCTTGGAAAAGTTACTTTTTTTAAACTACAACTCCCATCAGCCCCAGCCAGCATGGCCACTGGAGTGGGCTGATGGGAGTTGTAGTCCAAAAAAGTAACTTTTCCACGCTCTGACCAGAAGTTATGACTATTTACAGCTCCTGGTTTCTCCAGGGGGGCTAAACCACAAGCCCGGGTTCAGACAACACACTAAGCCGAGCCACAGCTTCATATAGCAGCAGAACAACTGGGGAAAGCACAAAGCATCTCTAGAAGCATGCACACTTTTGCACTTAGCCAGGATTCAGCTTAGCGTGCCACGCAAACCAGGCCTATACATATAAGGTTCCTGGTTCAATCCTTGACATATCTGGTTAAAGGACTTCAGACACAGGGCTTGAAAAGACTCCTTGAAGCCTTGGAGAGCTTGCTTTTTCGAGGTGTCATTCATAGGCAGCCACGTATCTATTTTGCACAGTGGGATTTGAAGGCTTGTGTCCTTCCTCAATCCCAAAGCCAAAGGGGAGAGAGATTTGGATGTTTCATACCATTGGCAAAATAAATGCATTTCCGTATTATATTTTGTAGAGTGCATTTGGCTCATACATGTGGATGTGAGAATCTTCAGCCATGTGGAGAATCTCTCCACTCGTACACAACTAAAAGACACTCTTGTGCCATTATTATGTCTTCTGTTTCATGGGGAGGTCAACAGCAGATCCATGAAACATAGCCAAGCTGGGCTTCTCCATGTCAATAATCCTAGAAATGGGCTTGGACGCAGCTCGAGTGACCATTTGTCAACGTATCAAGGATATTGATTTTCAGCATCATTTGATGCTAGTAAGAAAACATAGATATAATCCTAGGTATTTTTCTCCCATGCCCTATCTAGATGATTTAACACTTCCCAAGTATCGAAGGGCCTTTACCTTGGTGAGAATGAACACTCTTCCCTCTGCACTTCTGGAGGGCAAGTTCAATAAAATTCCTTACAGCGAAAGAAAGTGCCCCTGTGGCGAGGGAGAAATTGAAACCAATGTCCATGTCTTATTGAGATGTCACTTCTATTATGATTTAAGGCAGCAGCTAATTTTCCCTATTTTAGTCTCTGTTCCAGGTAGACCAGAATCTTTCCATATTGATTATCTGTTGGGAGATTACTCCCCTCAGGTTATGTTTAAAGTCGCTAAATATATCGCAGCCTCTATTATTAGTAGGAAAATTCAGGTCAAGGCACTATGAATTTTAAATTTTGATTGTTTAAATTTCTCAGTTTTTTACTGTAATTTTCTCTTTTAGATGTGTTGTATTTATATGTATCTGGTCTATGACTGAAATAAATGATTGATTGATTGATCCATGAAACAACTTTAACAGCACAATCCTGTACATATCTACTTTAAAGTACCATTGAGTTCAATGGGGCTTACTTACAGGTAAATAGTATAGGATGACAGCCTAAGTCTAAGATAAAGAACCTGAAGAGGACAGATCTACCAGGTTCAGCTGCTGTTCCAGTGATAGTCAGGGAGCAGTTTCTCGCCCTCTTCTATAATAGAATGAAGATGGGGCATCAAATGTAGCTGAAGGATGGGAGGACAATCAGTAGGAAGTACTTTTTCACACAGCGCATAAACTATGGAATTCGCTAGCACAAGCTATAGTGATGAAAACCAATCTGGACAGCTGTAAAAGGGGATTAAATGAATGGGGGATAAGTCTATAGGTGGCTATTACTAGTCATTTTAGCTATGTATACGTATTACCTGAAATATCAGAGGCAGTTCCTGGGAAACATGAACAAAAGAGGGCTATTGAGCTCATACCCTGTTTGTGGGCTTTCCATTGGCCAGTGTGGCAAATAGGATGCCCAACCAGATAGGCTTTTGGTGTGATCCAACAGGGCTATTCCATTGCTACACTCCGTCTCCACGGTCAGAGGCAGTATGCTTCTGAACACCGGTTGCTAGGAATTACAGCTGGGAAGAGTGCTACTGCAGTCACTTGCAGGCTTCCAGTAGGCATCTGGCTGGCCACTGTGAGAACAGGATGCTGGACTAGACGGTCCATTGGCCTGAAACAGCCGGCTGTTCTTATGGCATGGGCAGCTGAAAATAAAAGGACCTTTCACATATGGTGTAATAATTATGAGTCAAAGAACAATAAAATATTTTATTTATTATTATTTATTAATAAAATAAATAATAAAATATTTTGCAATGAAAGTCAGAAGCGCACACCTATGAAGAAAAAAATGCATTGTAAATTAACTTTCAACCAGGATTTTTTTCTCTCTCTCAATAGATTGTCACTGCAAATCCTTGGAACATGATCGCTCTTCTGTGTGGTATTTTCTTGGCTTTATTTAAAGCAGCCGATTTTGCCAAACTCAGTGTAAAGTGGATGATAAAAATCCGAAGACGGCACCTCAAAAGAAGAATGCAAGTCTTGAACCATATAAGCTGAGGACCAAGCGCCACTGAGTTTTCTATTACGCTGGGGAATACAAATGGCCTAAGACTAAACCAATGGGCAGTTGTCTTGCACAGAAAAGCTGTACTGGCAGATGGACTACTTGCTTTGCTGGAGTATAATGCACTACACGCTTGGAAGTTTTAAAAACTAAGAAGCACCTTCTAAATCCTAGCTCTTTCCAAAACCTTGAGCTCCTTTACTAAGCTCCTCAGCGGTAGGAAGATTCTCAAAATAGTATTTAACCTGTTCTAATAGAACTTACAACCAAATGGATTGACAGGGCGTTTAGTTAGTAATGAAGCAGAAGTGGGCTCCTTTAAACTCATTTCTGCCTACATTAAGATGGGATGTCCCCCATGGAGTTAAGAACAGTAATGAGTTTAGTAGATCCTATTGCATGCACAAGCCACGGATTTGGTTTCTAGGGTCTTCAGTTAATATCTCAGGTGAAAAGACCCCAAGCTTTGAGCACCTACAGGGCTACTAGCTTTAAGATATGCTGTCAGAGTGGATGTGCTAGATGAACGATTGATCTGATTGAAGCTTAAGGCAGCATCTTACAGAAATGTTCCCAACATTCCTTGAGTAGACAGGCACGCTTCAGTGGGTAAAAGTATTTTACCTGTAAAAACCTGTGCACTAGTTGTGTTAGATGTGTTAATCTGTAACTGACTCGCACCCAAGTGGTGCAAATTTGTATGATTAACAGTAGTTTGCTATATGGTATTGCAGTTTCAGCCTTCAGTATTTCTTCCTGAAGTAATACAGTCTCTATAGGGTCCCCCTCTTTGAGATATTTAACCTGTAGTTGCTAACAGAGTACAAAAAGGTTTAGGCTTAGATTGGTCTTCACTGAAGTTAATATTGAAAGGACCTCTCTGCAAAACAGAAGCACTGGAATTTTGTCAAGCTGTCCTATAAATGTATTTGTGTTCTAAAGTTTTTCAATAAAATTATATCTGTCTCTTAAACTTAGCTTCTTAAACTATTCCTGTTAACCTCTAAGATGGATAAGGTCCTCTAGTTTTCAGATCCCTTGTCATGCCTCTGTGAGGATAAGACATGGCTGATCCAATTCTCCTCCATGGAACTTTATGGAAGTTGTGTGGGTTCAGAAGCAAAATTGCACCCTGAAAAGCTAGTGCAGCATTTACTAGATCTTAATTGATTCTGGAACAACATAGGCACAACCTAGCCAGTTGGTCAAAACATCTAGAGAAACAATGTGGATTATCTTAGCTGTAGACCAGCATGAGCAATTCCTAATAAAAACATACATGCTGGTTTCTACACATTATACACATATACTGCTGAATTTTTGTGATTATGGTAGGGGGGGAAATCACAAAAGAAAAATACCCCAGAAAATGTTACCTCCCATGTTTTGCCCTACCAGTGCAAGCTCAGCAGAACTTTGGATTTGGCATTTCCTCCACCTCATCTTTCTCCCCCACTCCCATAGGATTATTCTGTCCCATCATGTTAACTGTATTCTGTATTAGGTGTCTGTGAACTACTGATGTGGCAGTTAAATACCAAGCCTTTGACATTCTACTCCCAATCATATGAACCATATCAAACCCTAGGGTTGTATCTGATGCTACTCTTCTGCTAGCACAGCAGACTTATGCTTGCACAATGAAACTCCTCTCATCTCCCCTGCAGCCCCTCCGCACATCCTCAAAACTTTGAAGGCACACAAGGAGAGGAAAGGGAAGTCACATCACACAAGTGGAACCCCACCTGCACTCCTTGGATACAACACCCAATTCCAACATGGCACAGCTGTTGCCCATATGAATCCATATTGTTCCATAGATCTGAAGATATGCAGGTATCTATGCAGCAATGTAGCCATTTTATTCTCAAGTGTGAAACCGGAATACTGGACACTTAACACGAAAGGGCCTTCCAACTTGCCATAGGGATACATCCACATGATAGGTTGTGCCCTGCAATTTGTCCAAGGCAAGGACGTGCAATTAATCTGATTTGCTGCAGTTCTCTCCCTCTGGCTCCCTCTTCAGTTCTGCCTGTGGCCAAGCCAGAGCAGAACAACTTACCTCAGAGATGGAGAAGTGTCCCGAAGGAGAAATCAGAGCTAAAAGGAAATATAAATGCAGAAATTCAGCTGGCACAGGCACAAAAAGGAAGTTGCAGGATAAATACAGCCACAAAGTAAAAAAAGAAAGGTGTGTCCATGGATGTGTCCCTAGGCTGACCTAGAAGACCCATTCACAGTAAGTGACCAATGATCTTTCCTCTGGCTGGTATAGGATACATCCACATGATGGGACATGCCCAAGCATGGAGTATCAGAGGGTAGATGTAAAAAGAGAACTGGAGGGAGAATGTGCTGAAGAACTCTTACCCCAAAGAAATGTCAGTTGACTCGTAAAAGTTTAAATTGGAGTGCCATATAGATGTGGATGTTGATGGCCAGGAGGCTGCCTTACAAATGTCTCTATATAATGTTTGCATTTGTGGACAGGACAACCAAGGTAGACATAGCTCCTGTAGAACAGACCATGATATGGAAGATTGTTGGTGAGTTCTGGACCTCACAGGCATGGGCAATATAAGCCTTAATCCACCTGGCAATGGAAAAGGAAGATGCTGTCTTTCCAAGAGAAGCTGGTGGAAGGACACAAAAGACAGAGAGCCTCTATTATAATGAGATAGATCTATAGGGTGCTGCTGACATCTAGACTGCACCAGAGGTACTCCCTTGGATGTTGCAGTCTAGGTCAATAAGAAGGCAGGACTACCTCCTGTGCTCTGTTAAAAAAAAAGAGGATTTGTCTTTGCGATGAAGGAAGGGTTAGGACAGAGAACAACTTTGTCGTTAGGAAAGGGATCTTTAGCAACTGAGAGGACACTGAGCTCTGAAACTTGACATGCTAAGGTAATGACCACCAGGAAAGCCAGCTCACTGAATGAATGCAGAGGTGTACTGACTTTGTTGTGATGTGCCTTCAAGTTGATTACTGACTTAAGAGGAAGAGCCTGAAGGACTGTGTGGAGGTTCCAAGTGAAAGAAGTGATGAACTGCTGGTGGGCAGATGAGTGAGGCCTCTCAGAAACCATTTAACATGAGATGAGGGATCAGGAGCTTAGATCCTGGGCATTGCAATATGGAGGAAAGAGCTGCAGCTTACCTCTTGAGGGTGTTGGATCTAAGTTCTTGGTTTGGACCTTAATGTAAAAACTAAGGAGATAGTTGATGCCAGCCTTCTGATGATTCACACCTTTCAAGCCCATCTACTGAAACCTTTCCATGTAGCCTTATAGATCCTAATGGCTGAGGCTATTCTGGAATAAAGAATGGTGTTAATTATGTCAGGCAAGTAACCGAGTTTGCATAGACGTTGCTGTTCAACCTCCAGGCAGCTGGGTAGAGCCATGAGCAATTGGGATATACAACTATACTTCGCTGTAGCAGATCTTGTTTGAGGGAGAAACCATGGAGTTTGCCTGAGAAACACAGTTGGCAAGGCCAGAATGATGGTTGCTTATTCTTGCCCGATACTGTGCAGCACCCTGGAAAGCAGCAGAACTGAGAGGAAGACATCCCAATTGACCTTGGAGTCATGAGGCTGGCAGAGTGTCTATCACTTCCATCCCCATATCTGCTATCTTGAAAAGTCCTGGTGGAGTTGGCTGTTGGTCAGGGTGGCAAAGGGATCCACTATAGGATTGCCTAGGACATATAAAAGAAGCTGAAATGTTGCTTTCTTTAGGATCCATTCTCCAGGATCTATTTCTACTGAGGAAGTCTGCTGTAACGTTCAGCTCTCTTTTGGCAAGCTGGGCCATCAGGGAGGAGATGTGGATTTGTGCCCAGGTGAAGATGGCAGCTGCTTGCTGGTGGAGGGATTTTAGAAGGAGGCTCCTTCTGCAAAAGACATGGAAGGAGGAGAGAAACCCCAGAATAGGAAAAGGGTATGGAAACGTGAAAAAAAAAAACTTTTAGAAAAATGAAATGAGAATGGTAATAAGGAAGGAGAAAATTCAAAGACAAGACCTAAGTTCAAAGGCAGGTGGGACAGGAAGAGAGTGAATCCACGCCTACTTTGGGTAAAGGCAGGGAGAGAACAGAAAGGGATACAAGAGGGAAAGTGTTACAGCAAATCAGTTAATTACATGTCCCTGCCATGGGCAAAGCACACAATATAACCCATCACATTCCAACCTGAGAAAGAGGCTATTTATGGTTTATATAAAGATTAGCCAATGGAGTGACATCTAAGGACCATAAAATGTAGGAACAGCCTCTCTGAATATTGTATTCTCTGCACAAAGGCCCATTTAGAACTAGACCAGAGACTTGCATACATCTATTTTATTTGCCAACTTCTCTCCCTTTCAGTTTGACAACCAATATTTGGTCTAGTCCTTTCATTAAATATTGCATTAGTCTGAATACCTTTCTTGAGAGCCCTTCCCGCCCCCCCCCAATATAACCAATCTTCTGTTTGGCGTGGTTAAACTACAAAGATGGTAATATACAGCACTAATTACAAACATAAAGACTTTTATTGAATGCTGCTCAATCCCTCAATCTTTCAATACAAAACCATTTTCCACACAAATGCAATTTAAGAGACTGGAATGGTACTCTTGATAGAAAGACCTGCAAAAAAAAAATCACACCTGATCAAGTAAAAAACAGACAAGACTTCTAGAGTCAGCTTTCCATCTTAAATAAGCACACTGTATTTTTCTTAAAACAAAAACAAGGAATTCTTTTGTCACATAGATGTTTCTATACCTGGATAGGAATTGCACAACCTACTCCTTTTAATAAGAGCCTGGACCATCTTTCAGAGTCAACTTGAAAGTGAAAACTGCTAAGCTCTCTACAACAATGCTTAAGCTAAGTTAGGAGCTTCAGTGATAAACTCCATCCTCAGTTACAGGGACCAGAATAGTGACTGAATCCTCAAGTAAAGAGAGACATGAAAGCTAAGTTCATGCCAATTGTTCAGTGGAAGCCAATGATGTTTTATGTCGGAATAGCTCTGAAATCTGTAATGGGCAGGTATCTCATCCAGATATAGATTGCTATCCAATCCTATACGTGTTTACTCAGAAGCAAGCCCCACTAAATTCAACAGGGCTTACTTCCACACGTAAGAATAAGATTACAGCCCTAATGTCATTTGAGAAAATACAGCAAACCTAGAAGTCTCTTCCAGAATCTCAGCCAAAGCCTGCAGTAATGTGAAAGGACATTGGGGGGAAATGTAAATAGTTGATTTCTATGTCTATGTGCAACACAATCAAAAAAAGAAAAATTCAAGTCATAATTTTCACCACACCCATAATTAAATCACACACATCATGGATGATAAAATTTGTTTCTATAAAACATCGGAAGTGACAATATAGCAATGATTAGAGACAAATTTACAATATGTTGTGGTAAATAATGTCACATTCAATTACTGTATTTAAGTTCAAAAATTTTCATTCTACATTTTGCCAGAGGAAAAAAATGGCCATTTCAAATATACTGATGAGGTTTCTCTTTTGTGTTTTTACATATTTAAAAAAAATTGTGTATAAAAGGTACGCCTCACAAAGAGAGGCTGTCATTCTCATTTGGCACTTGATTATTTTGTGCATTTGTCATGGAGGATGCTTTGCTTGGCTGGTCAGACAGAGCGTTCTTTATCTTTAGTTCTTCCAGCTTTTTCCATAGTTCTTCACGTTCTAGCTCTTTCTTTTTCTCTCTGTAGAAAAGCAAAGCAATGTGAGCCTTTGGCCACTGTGCACTAAACCAGTTTAACAAAGCAAGAGCATCAGAAGTGCTGTTAATGTGTGAGAGATGCATTTGTTTATCCTAGCGTGAGCTTGTGTCCACTGCCCATCAGTGGCCGACTGGCAGCCTACAAGCCACATCTAACCCACAGCATCTACTAGTTCAGAGGCAGATCAATCCTGTAGCAGTGTGTGAGATCTAACAGATGCATGTGAGGCACAACTTCTAAGTTAGTTGGACGATTATTGAAGGGAGAGATGCTCAGAGACCTGGGAAAGGAGTTTGATAGTTGCACTGGCCCACTCAAGGCAACTCTGCAGTCAGGGTTTCCTCCTGGTACTCCTCTCAGTACTAAAGGAGAGTATGCAGCAGAGACACATTCTTTCTGTTAATTTTAAGAGTACTGGGAAGGGGGAGAAGAGAATGAGTGGTGATGTTATGCCTGGAGTGTTCAACCCCAAAGCAGCTTGGATGGAGACATTATCCATCCTTTGAACAGATTTATAAATACTATTTTAGGCCACTTTTCTGCTAAATAAAAGTCCTTCAAGATGACTTTACTATATAAAAAAACACAATCCACATCTAAAACAATATATTGATAAAATAACATACAGCAAAAACCACATACAGCAACAATCTCAACAACAAAAACCAAGGGGCAAAAAAAATGGAAGGCCCAATGAAACAAAGAATTTTTTAGAGTATTGAAGCCCTGTAGGTGGAGGGTTCATACACCTGTTGGGCCATTCTGGAGGTCTATCTCTGAAGTAGAGGAATGAGTTCCACAGCTTAGGTGCTGCTACTGAAAAGGCCCCATCTCATGTTGTTGCCAGTTGCACCTCTGACAGTGCCAGGATACTTTGCCAGGCCTTGGCCAGGAGTGGCTGATGTTGTGGGGTAGCACCATACAGCTACCTTCCTGACCAGCTTCACTGGTGCTTACCTGGACAGTGCAGGGGCAGGACAGTGGCAAGGTAGGCACTGTGCAGGTTCCCCATGGAAGCACCCCACCACAATGCCCATTCCTGGCCTCTGCTGATTATCTCAGTAGGCTCACGTGACAGGTGACCCTTTAAAAAAATCCTGGCCCCAAACAGCATTATAATATTGTGACAAAGTATGCTAGAAGTTTTGTGGAGCAATAACCATTCATCAGAGGGCCTTGCCATTTAAGCAGAATCCTTTGCTAAAAGCAAAAGGGAAAAGGGAACACAGCATTAGATGAGGACTAGCAAGGACTAATTAGCAAGAGACTCCACAGAAAAGGCAAGGCTCCTTAGAAGAAATGAATTTGAAGGAGAGATTTATTTAGGAAGAGAAAGGCTTAGTTTGATGTGTATAGTAGGAAGAAATTCATTTAGTTACCCAGGGCTGGCCCCAGGCATTCTGGGGCCCTTGGGCACCAGCCTGCCCTGGGTCCTGGCACCTGCACGTACACACACCCTACCTACTTACTTACCTAGTGGGCGGAGGCAGGGACTGAGCGGGCAGGGGGGACAAGCGAGCAGGAGGGGGGTGAGGAAGACAACAGGCGAGCGAGTAGGCAGGGTAGGGCGGGCAGCTCCCTCCCTGCGATCCACAGCAGAGACCCTGCCACAGAAGGGGAGCGCTACTCCCCCACCCTAACAAGGGGCCCTTCAGGGGGCCCTGTGGGCCCCTCAGCCAGGTCCCCACCTGGCTGCCCTTTGGCACCGGCCCTGCAGCTACCAATTTACCATACTGTCAAATTAGTATTAATTCCGAGGAGGTATTCAAGTCCATTTTATATAGTCAAAATTGGAGGGGGGCAGGGGGGGAGAGAGAAGTAAATACCTTTGTCTTTCTGCTTTATAAGAGCTTGTGAGTTCATCAAATAGTTTTCCATTCATCTCCATCAGTGTTTTCAGCACATTATATACTAATGCCACAATGGTCCTAGAAGAAAAGTAGTAAGTTAAATTAAGAGACATAGGTGTTGTGTTCCAACATCTGTTTTCAATGCCTAGCTTTTGTTTTCATTCTGTAGCCATTTTGTGTAAAATAAGAAGCAGCAATGTAATATGAATTAGTTTTTAAAACAGATGATCACTTGAATATATGGAGCTTGAGGTCTTAACTTGCACATTGGTGATATTTGCCTTTGATCAGTCAAGCTACAAAAGGGGGGAGGGGAGCTCCATCTAATTCAACTGAACTGATGTAAAAAAGGTGTTGCAAACTCCACAATGGCAATAAATCAACCACCTTCATGTCTTGCATTTATTAGTTTTCCTAAAACCATGTAAAGAAACAAGAAAATTGTGCTTTCTGAACAGATTTGCCTACAACTTTCATTCAGTCTTTCATTCTATGATGGGCTTCTTGTAGATTTTTTCCCCAGAATTCCCCACCCCAAGCACGGGTAGAGATGTTAAGGTCCAAAAAAAACCCAGAAAAAATTGTGGGGGGGAAAGGTGTTTTTCCCCCAAAGCCTTTTTTTCCCTGAAAAATTGAAAAAAAATTGTATTATGAAATATTTTCTTTTAGAATGATGACTAAAATGTTTAAGACAAGGTGTTCATACATTTATCCCCCCAAATGTTTTCAAAAGCCAAGTAACAGGAAGACTTTTCAGATCATTACAATTCCCCTACACTGAAGACAAAAAGGTCCTGAGTTGTAAAACTTTCAAATACAAGAGTTGGAGAAACTCCCACTCTCAGAAAAGTAGGAAGAAGGAGTCAGTGCCTTTGCTTCTGAGTTTCCTCTTATCAGCATAGTTGCTGAATATATTTCTGTCCTCTTGATTAGGCCTTAAAAGACTGGGAGCGGAAGAAAGTATAGAGCAGCACAAAGCAAATGAGTGATACAGAAAATAAGACCGATTAAATTTCCTGTAGTGGTCATTAAGTCTTGGTTCCCCTGCCTCTTTTCCTCTCTATGGAAATGAATGCTTTCTCTCTGCTTGCCGCAGTGGAGAATTGGAATAGACGTAATAATTTTCAGAATACATAACAATGGCCTTGTTTTACTTTTTAAAAGATGTTTTCTTGCTGTGTTTTCTTGCCATTTTGGGCTCCTTTGGAAGGAATGTCCGGATTTAAATTTTTAACTATTTAATATTTTTGTAAGAGTTGAACCTGACATGCTGCAGTTCACATAGCCACAGACAGGTGGTGCTGTATACTACAACTGCGCTGGGCTTAAGGATGAAGGGGAAAAGGAAGGAAGGGAAGGAAGTCACCTGGCCGAGTAGAAAGTGAAGAGCAAGAAGCGGCCAAGGCTGGGGGGGGGGAGAGAACAGTGGGAGAACAAGCGAGCAAATGGGAAGAAGCCTAGGCGACCCATGGAACTGCTTAATGGGAGGTGTCAATGTCACTACTGTGAGGAAAGAGGGCAGGCGAGCAGGCCGAGAGCATGGGAAGGGGTAGATGCCTTGACAACCTGCAGGAGGTGCAAAGCGAGCCAGGGCAGAGACCCTAGTAATAAATAACCATGTTGATAGTTTCTTCTGTTTTTAGTGTTTTTTCCCTGCTCCTCATAAACTGGCAAAATCAAACACATGCTAGGTTCCTCAGAGTTCAGCAGCCTGTGGCCCAATTTGTTACAAAAAATTAATAATTAAAGTAAATTCAATTTGTAATTGTCTGAATAAACTGTACTCTTCATATACCAAACATGGTAATTTTATGGGCAAGCCAAGATATATGTAATATATCTTATGTTCCTAAAGTAACAAAGTGACTTTCAATCTGTAAAGAGTGCTAAAAACATAAGGACTGCATATTTTTAAATTTTTCCAAATATTTTTTTCTTCTGTAAAAGGTAGGGGAAATTGTTTTTCCATGGCTTCAAAATTTCTGAAAGTTATCCATTTGTAAAGGAGGAGCAAGGCAGCAAGTTTGCAAGAGAATGTATGAAACTAAAAATCACAACAGCGTAGCCTCAGCTATTCTGCCAGAATACTTCTGAAAAATTAGTGTGATATGGAGACTTCTCAAACACAGGGCTAGGAAAGTCTTGGAAATATACAGTTGTAATTCTTAAGAAGTTATAAATTAGATTTCACAAAGCCCCTTTGATGCTCAAGAACACCCATTTACTCAGTTCTCAATTATGTTTGAACACTTTCCTTAAATATCATCTCACTAGAATTTCTATCCCGTTTCCAGGGGAAACCAAATAACTATGCTTGAATAGTACCTAGATTGGAATATACTAGAACCTTAATATGATGATTAACTCCTTTAGTTATTCATCCAACATATAACTTCAATTGCTCAGTTCATGAGAAAGTATTTCCAAATATATATATTTTAATGTGACTGATGCAAAAGAAACTCATTTTAAACATAAATTCTGGCAGTGATCCAATAGTCACTTTATACAGCTTGATACAGACTACACAGCTAATCTTGTCTTCATAATGCCTGGAACAAGACAGTTTGAAACAAGTTATGAAAATGTATTTCAGGATACTTCCTCCATATTTAGTTTTGTCCCTTGTATACTAAATACATGAAGGGATGATTCAAGCAAGTACTGCTGTTTCTCCTGGGATGCATACTTATTATTTTGAGCACCTTCATTTTGCATTATCTTCTTGAGTATTTCTAAATAACGCATACACCCTGAAGCACTGAGCATATTTCAACCATTTGCTCATATGTAAAAAAAATCATACTGGTAGGAAAATCTTTCTTTCTGCATTCAGCTTAAGTCTGTTCATAATGTATGACCCTAATTAACCAACAACTTCAGCTACAAAATATAGCTAAAGATGGAGGGGCTGTGAAGATCAACAGACACTTATTCAAAATATCCTGTATAAGGCATAATGTTGCCTGTCTAGTGAAGTGTATTAACTCTACAATGATTTATTTGATTTCACATAAAATAATCCACATAAGTAAAGCCTTACACAGTGGTGGCTGGTTTCCATTGGTAATGATAGGGCAGAAGGCAGGAGGACCAACAGTAGGTGGAGCTAGAGCCCATGATAAGCAGCATCACCCCGACTGGTTGTAAGTAAGAAGGCAGGCTGGTGTGGGCTTGCTGAGAGCAGACTGGGGTTGGTGGGGCAGTGCCCCACTTGCCCAAATGAACAAGCGTCCACTGGCCTTACACAGAGTTTTATAAAAGCCATCTATAGATTGCATTTTAAACAGGCAAATACGAGCTTGTTAGTGTAACTTAATTTCCTATTTTCATTAATACGTCTAAATATTTTTAATGAGGCTATTACATTACAATGATGGTTTAGAAAGCACTACTACAAGTTTTTTAAACAACAAAGGCTGAAAACCTTTCTGTTCTGCCACACTTCTGCAGGCAATGAAGGAGATGTCTTTTTACAATCATTGACCTTTGTTTTTACTGTACTTGTAATGGTTTTACTGTAGGGTTTTTTGTTGTAAACTGCCTTGATTTTTTAAAAAATGAAATAGCAGTATACAAATATATTTATAAATAAACAAACTAACAAACAAGCAAGTACAAGTGTACCTCTAGTTTGCTTTTGGAAATCTCACCTTAGGGAGTCTTGCCTGGAAACCCCTCCCCTCATTTTTTTAGGTTTTATGCTTTTTAGCCATCTTATCTAGCCTTTTAATTGCCACCATGATTTTATTTTGAATGTTTATATTTTATTGTGAACTCAACTCCCCTAGGAATAGTTTGACTGAAGAGCTGTATACAACTACATAAAATAACACACCCCACAAGTCACAATGGGATAGAGCCAAGGAGTTTCTGGTTTGGAAAGAATAACCCCTAGGGGATAAAGGTGAAAATGTTTATGATTGTCCAAGTGGGGGCAGGTCAGGACAAGGCAATACAAGATCAGGGGGGCAGAATAGCCATTCAAAGGGGCCAAAGTGCCATAGGAAAAACATGTGCCAGAGACATTTGGAGATGTAGCAATATTCAAAGTAGGTCTGTTAATGCACAAATTTCCATTTGAACAATGGAGCTTCCCCTCCCTCTCCTCTCCCTACATGCACCTTCCACACAGGGTTGAGGGGACACCTATAACGTATTAGGGGTACACACCAGAAGTCATTTTGCTACAGAATTACTTCATTGACACTGTCCCCTGTGTATAGGTATTTATACGCTAATGCTAGAAGCCTCCTCCCCACGATGGGTAAGCTGGAGTGCTTGGTCTTAAAGAAGAACATGGTTAGTGGGACTTGGTTATCTCTGGATACAAACTGCACAGGAAGGATAGGGGAGGGTGGTGATACCAGGCTCCAACAGTAATTTAGTACTGGGGACCTACTATTGCTCCTAACCTAAATGCCCAAGGTGATCTTGAGATGGAGAATGAAATGAAGGTAGCATCCAAAGAAGGAACTATTGTAGTAATGGACAACTTCAGTGACTGTGAGACTGACCGGGTAAATGTATGTTCTGATCTACCTATCCAAAACGATGGTGCCCTGGACTTAAGTAGTGCCCAGGACCTGGGGTGAAATGTAAGTGTTGTTGAACCAGTTGGGAACAGTAACCACAGTGCTATCAAATTCGATATATATGTAAGTGGAAAATTGTCAAGGAAGTCCAACAGAGTCACATTTGACTTCAAAAGAGAAATTTCTCAAAAATGAGGGGAGAGGTAAAAAGGAAATTGAAAGGGAACATCAAGAGGATCAAATCTCTTCAGAATGTTTAGGGGTTATTCCAAACTACAATAATAGAAACTCAGCTAGAATGTATACTGCAGATCAGGAAAGATACTGCCAAGGACAAGAAGATGCCAGTGTTGTTAATGAGTAGAGTCAAGGAAGTTATTAGCGGCAAGAAGGCTTCTTTCAAAAGATGAAACTTTTGCCCTGTTGAATAACTTTTACAGAGAGTGGGGCTGGGGGAGTATGACCTTGCTCATGTATCTCAGTGGCTTTTAATACCATTGACCATGGTATCCTTCTGGACCAGCTTGGTGGAATGGGAACTGGGGCCACCATGTAATGGTAGTTCCAGTCCTATCTACAGGACTGAATCCAGAGAGTAGCATTGGGTAATTGTCTTTCAGCCCCCTGGAAGTCGTGCTATGGAGTGCTGCAGGATACCATCTTATCCCCAATGCTATTTAATATCTATATGAAGCCACTGGAAGTGGTAATTAGGAATTTCAGGGCAATGTGTCATCAGTATGTTAATGACACTCAGCTCTATTTTTCCATTTTCTATCGCAATCAGGAGAGGCTGTGCAGGTCCAGGGTTCCACTCCCCCCTGAAGGACTAGGTAGGTAGGCTGGGGATGCTTTTGGATCCAGTTCTGTGACTGGAGGCTCAGATAGTCTCAGTGCCATTTATTAGCTGTGCTTGGAAAGACAACATTGACCGTTCCTGGGCCGTGAGAGGTTGACCACAGTAGTTCAAGCATTGGTGACTTCAAGCTGGCTTCCCTTGCACTTGATCTGGAAACTGCAGTTAGTGCAGAATGCTGGAGCAAGACCCTGTCAGCATATAACACCTCTGCTCAGGGATCTGCACTGGTTGCCAGTTTGCTACTGGGCCAAGCTCAAGGTGCTACTATTGGTATATAAAGTCCTTAACAGCTTGGGACAGTTCACTTGCAGGACCACCTTACTCCTTACGTGCCCACTTGAGCATTTCAATCTGTGCAACAGCCACTGTTACAGGTGCCACATAATATCAATTCTGAACTTGTAAGAAATTGTTCTTTTAGTGTGGCAGCACCTACTTTTTGGAACTCCCTGTCTATTGACATCAGGCAAGCACTTTCGCTGTATTCCTTTTGGTGTCTGCTGAAAACTTTTTTGTTTAGGCAAGCCTATCCAGATACATAAATGCTGATACCTTTTATTTTTTTTATTCTGCTGCTGTTTTAATTGTTTTAATAATCTTTAATTACTTTTTAACTGTTTTATTGATAATTTTAATGTCTTTTGTAAACCACTTAGAGGTTTTGACAATCAAGCAGAACATAAATTATAAAAATAAATTAGTGTGAAATTGCTGGTCTTCTAACAAAAATCTGTAACTTGTCTCCAAGTTCAGCTTTCATACTAAAGAAGTAGAAAGGGGCTAATGTAACGCCAATTTCACAAAAGGGATACGGGAGGATCTGGGAAATTACAGGTTGGATAACTTAACATCTGTTCTGGGAAAACTGGTAGAAAGGATTATTAAAGTAGATGTTACCAAGCACACAGAACAAGTCTTGAATGAGCACAGCTTTTGCAAGATTATTTATTTATTTATTACATTTATACCCCGCCTTTCTTTTCATGATAGAAACCCAAGGCAGTTTACATATGGTCCCCAGGAGGTCTCCCATCCAGGCACTGACCAGACCTGACCCTGCTTAGCTTCAGCAGGGAGCTGGCCTCAACAACCATGATGATAATGATGTAAGTCTAGCTAACCTTTTAGAGTTCCTTGAGACGTCAATAAGCATGTGGATATGCCAATGATGCCATACTACTAGCAGAAACCAGTAATGATGTGAAACGAATGCTGATGAAAGTTAAAGAGGAAAGCACCAAAACAGGACTACAGCTGAACATCAAGAAGACTAAAGTGATGACAACAGAAGATTTATATAACTTTCAAGCTGACAATGAGGACATTGAACTTGTCTGGGATTATCGATACCTTGGCACCAAAACGGAGACAACAGTCAAGAAATTAGAAGAAGGCTAACACTGGGGAGGGCAGCTATGAGAGAACTAGAAAAGATCTTCAAATGCAAAGATGTGTCACTGAACACTACAGTCAGGATCAGTCAGACCATGGTATTCCCGATCTCTATGTATGAATGTGAAAGTTGGACAGTGAAAAAAGCGGATAAGAGAAAAATAAACTCATTTGAAATGTGGTGTTGGAGGAGAGCTTTGCGCACATCATGGACTGCGGAAAAGACAAATAACTGGGTGTTAGAACAAATTAAACCAGAACTGTCACTAGAAGCTAAAATGATGAAACTGAGGTTATCATACT